>NC_056732.1:1795114031-1795286531 GCF_019279795.1 Protopterus annectens
AACATCTTGTTTTTGGCCTTAAATTTTTAACCAAAAACTTAATGGAAACTCTTTCTGCCATATAGAAGCTCTGTGAGCTCTCTCAATTATTAAGTTCCCAGAAGAATTTCCCGGACCCAGTAGGGCAAGGAAGATCTGTCTACAAATTGACAACAGGTTTTGATTGTCATAGGTTTCTGATAATCCTTTGATTATGATATTGTTGCACCGACTCCTAGCCTCTAGATCCGTTAATTTGGATTGCAACTCAGATATAAGCGCTGATTTGTTTTTCATGTCATCAGTTATAGATTGTATTTGCAAGTCATTATTTTGCGTTTTTTGTTCAAGAGTGTCAACCCTTTGTACGATTTGGTTGATGGATTTAGTGAGATCAGACAGTTGCTCGGAAAAGCCCTGGATAGCAGCATGAATGGGCTGGAGCGCTGACTTGAGATCGTCGATGTGGTAGTTGGGGTCAGGTTTACCTTTAGAACTTTGTTTATTGTTTGTGGTGATGTCCGTTGGTATTTTAGTGGTTCTTAGTCTTTTATAGGCAGTGTCTTTCTCCAGAGATAGGATTGAGGATATTTTCGCTTTGGTACTTTGAGCTTCCATGTTTTCAGCGTTGTCTGTCATATCTGGTAACTGGTAAAGAACGCAAAATGTCAGGAGCGTTAAATGTCAGAAGCGCTAAATGCCAGGCAGAGAACTGTCACACAGGCCTCTTGGATGCACGTGTCGTGGATCAAAAGTAGATTTTTAAGTTTTTGTCCAGTAGAAGTCCTCCGAGTTACTAACAGGTGTACTTAAATAGTTAGTTGAAGCCAGCGATCGACATAAAATATTATTAGGAAGTGCTTAAGGCTAGTAAAGGTAAAAACTACATTTGGAGCTCCATGGATAGGGTGCCAACTAGCCGACCACCATCTTGGAATATGACCTACCATACCTTCTATTTATTCTTGATGCCTATATAACAATAGCTCTAAGGCTACACTTACTTGTACTATATCAGTTACCTACCATACCTTCTATTTATTCTTGATGCCTATATAACAATAGCTCTAAGGCTATGCTTATTTGTACTGTAACAATTACCTACCATATATTATATTTATTCTGGATGCCTCTATAACAATAGCTCTAAGGCTATACTTACTTGTACAATATCAGTTACCTACCATATTTCTATTTATTCTTGATGCCTATAAAACAATAGCACTAAGGCTATACTTACTTGTACTATATCAGTTACCTACCATATCTTCTATTTATTCTGGATGCCTATATAACAATAGCTCTAAGGCTATACTTACTTGCACTATATCAGTTACCTCCCATGTCTTCAATTTATTCTTGATGCCTATATAACAATAGCTCTAAGGCTATACTTACTTGTACTATATCAGTTACCTACCATACCTTCTATTTATTCTTGATGCCTATATAACAATAGCTCTAAGGCTATACTTACTTGTACTATATCAGTTACCTACCATACCTTCAATTTATTCTTGATGCCTATATAACAATAGCTCTAAGGCTATACTTACTTGTACTATATCAGTTACCTACCATACCTTCTATTTATTCTTGATGCCTATATAACAACAGCGCTAAGGCTATACTTACTTGTACTATATCAGTTACCTACCATACCTTCTATTTATTCTTGATGCCTATATAACAATAGCTCTAAGGCTATACTTACTTGTACTATATCAGTTACCTACCATATCTTCTATTTATTCTGGATGCCTATATAACAATAGCTCTAAGGCCATACTTACTTGTACTATATCAGTTACCTACCATACCTTCTATTTATTCTTGATGCCTATATAACAATAGCTCTAAGGCTATACTTACTTGTACTATATCCATTGCCTACCATATCTTCTAATTATTCTGGATGCCTATATAACAATAGCTCTAAGGCTATACTTACTTCTACTATATCAGTTACCTACCATATCTTGTCTTTATTCTGGATGCCTATATAAAAATAGCTCTGAGGCTTCACTTACTTGTACAATATCAGTTACCTACCATACCTTCTATTTATTCTGGATGCCTATATAACAATAGCTCTAAGGCTTTGCTTACTTGTACTATATCATTTACCTACCATATCTTCTATTCAGTCTTGATGCCTATATAACAATAGCTCTAAGGCTATACTTACTTGTACTATATCAGTTACCTACCATATCTTCTATTTATTCTGGATGCCTATATAACAATAGCTCTAAGGCTATACTTACTTGTACTATATCAGTTACCTACCATACCTTCTATTTATTCTTGATGGCTATATAACAATAGCTCTGAGGCTATACTTACTTGCACTGTATCAGTTACCTACCATATCTTCTATTTATTCTTGATGCCTATATAACAATAGCTCTAAGGCTATACTTACTTGTACTATATCAGTTACCTACCATACTTTCTATTCAATCTTGATGCCTATATAACAATAGCTCTAAGGCTATACTTACTTGTACTATATCAGTTACCTACCATACCTTCTATTTATTCTTGATGCCTATATAACAATAGCTCTAAGGCTATACTTACTTGTACTATATCAGTTACCTACCATACTTTCTATTCAATCTTGATGCCTATATAACAATAGCTCTAAGGCTATACTTACTTGTACTATATCAGTTACCTACCATACCTTCTATTTACTCTTGATGCCGATATAACAATAGCTCTAAGGCTATACTTACTTGTACTATATCAGTTACCTACCATATCTTCTATTTATTCTGGATGCCTATATAACAATAGCTCTAAGGCTATACTTACTTGTACTATATCCGTTACCTACCATATCTTCTGCTTATTCTTGATGCCTATATAACAATAGCTCTAAGGGTATACTTATTGTACTATATCAGTTACCTACCATACCTTCTATTTATTCTTGATGCCTATATAACAATAGCTCTAAGGCTATACTTACTTGTACGATATCAGTTACCTACCATATCTTCTATTTATTCTTGATGCATATATAACAATAGCTCTAAGGTTATATCTATTTCTACTATATCAGTTACCTACCATACCTTCTATTTCTTCTTGATGCCTATATAACAATAGCTCTAAGGCTATACTTACTTCTACTATATCAGTTATCTACCATATCTTCTATTTATTCTGGATGCCTATATAACAATAGCTCTAAGGCTATACTTACTTGTACTATATCAGTTACCTACCATACCTTCTATTTATTCTTGATGCCTATATAACAATAGCTCTAAGGCTATACTTACTTCTACTATATCAGTTACCTACCATACCTTCTATTTATTCTGGATGCCTACATAGCAATAGCTCTAAGGCTATACTTACTTGTACTATATCAGTTTCCTACCATACCTTCTATTCAATCTTGATGCCTATACAACAATAGCTCTAAGGCTATACTTACTTGTACTATATCAGTTACCTACCATACCTTCTATTTATTCTCGATGCTGTCAAAGGAAAAACCTTCAAAGACCAATACACGTAAGGTTCAGTTAAGGCACATTTAATAACTTGCAGCAGGGAGACAAAAACATGCAAATACAGAATTTTGCCTAACTACTAACAGGAAGTATACTATTCTTATACTGTTTTACTAGACATGGCCTTCTATAGCTGACGTAATCAAACACAACTTTCAGTACTGTTCTACAGCAGATGTTATTCAGATTTTCTGCTGACATATCTAGATTTGTGAAAAACTTTTTGAGAAAAACAACCTGGCCTTGGTGGGCACTAGCCCGTTACAAGCTTCTATGGTTAGTTCTAATGCATGTGTTCCATTTCAAGGTACGTTTCTGGCTCAGACACAAGTAAATGCTGATTGCAGTTCATATTTTCAAGCAGTCTTTGTTCTAGTTATCTGTACCTTCTGCAGCTGTGTATTTTCTCACAGCACAAGCGGAACTCCTTGTCTAAGTTTCATAACATTTATACAAGTGGTATTGTTCTATTCATTATTTTCCTGACACAAGCAGAAATCATCTGCTTCTCAGTAAATTTCCAAGGCATAAGCAAAGATTTTAGCTGCGCATATTTCATGATAATACAAGGTCAGAAAGCTTCTGCAATTTGTACAGATTTATGCAGTGTAAAATAGAATAAATGTGTTAACCCTTTTCAAGCCCTAAATGCACTAAGCATATTACTAATACATATACTAATACATATTTTTCTGACATTTCCCCACTTTTTATACTTTTATTCTACTTTCAAATTAAGCATAAACAGTTTGTTTTCTTCTCCTAACCTCTCCCACTTAGGATTTGCAGTTAAGAGAGTCATTCAGTTTAAACTCATGAAAGCATTTTCAATCTTTTAACAGTTCTTCAAACTCAGTACTTTGATATAAGCTTTCAGAAACTGACATGTCTATAAAGTCTTTAATCAGTCTTTTCATGCAGGGGATTCCACAACAAAGACATACTCCCAGTAGGAGCATTCCTACACAAATGGCAATCTGGATGTTCATTAGGATGGTACCCCTCCCCCCCAAACCATTTCTGGAAAAAGTCCATCAGTGGGTTTGGGCCTGGTTTGGTCATGGCCGACACTTGCTGAATTACCTCAAGATGATTGTCTATCTCATGTTTATGGTCAGGAATATACGAACAGCACTCTTCCTGGATTAAACTGCAAGTACCACCTCTCGCCGCTAGGGTCAAGTCGAGAGCCATGCGGTTTTGAAGCACTACAGTTCTCATGGCATTCAGTTAATCAGTCACCAATTCGAGAGTGGAAAAAGTTGCGTTGCTCATTACTTCGAGAAGTTTAGACAGTTTTCTCAGCTCCCAGATCGATTTCACTGCTCCATATGCTGGTAATATGCCTGCCCACAAAACAACACTATCACTCAAGTCCATATGTGTCAGTCCATTGCCTATAGAATGATGGTTTTTCCAATGTGCATCGATTTGTCCCACTGGATTTACAGGTTTCTTGACGACCTCTCAGACATTTCAAATTTTTCCTCGAGGCAAAATTGCAGTGTGTCGTATGGCCAGAACCAGGTAACCCAAAAAACAATTGCCGGACCAATTCTCAGGTTACCATTTGTATGCCTTTCTGCCACACACAAAATAACAGTCCTCTACTTTAGTAGTAACCTTACTGTGAATATACACTCGCCCTGCATGAAACATTTTTCTATCAATTATAGACTGTTGTTTATAAAGAACAGAATCATGTTTTACTTCATCAAGTGTTTTGTGCATCAATCCAAGAAATGAATCATAGTTTGTATTACAATAAAAATCTGCATTGTTACCTTTAGTGTAACATTTATAAGGAACAGTCACATTGCAATTGTTCCAACCCACCTAAACAGTATCATTTTTATAAAAACACACAGTTCCCTTTTGTGGAACAGACAAGTGCAATGCTATTTTATCTTGTGATGTAATGGTTGAGGTATCATAAATCAAATGTTTCCAGGTCTCATTGACCCCTAGGGGGACAGTAGTCATTAATAACCCCCCGTATGCTGTCGGCAAAGCTGTGCAAATCCAGCAATTCGAAACATTGAAAGTCTCAGCATACACATATTTAATTGCCTGGTAAGTGTTAAAGTTTGGATGCCAGTCTATGAATAACGCTTCACTTTTTATTCAATTCAGTCTGTGTGGCTGGGAAAAGGAAAGGCCACAGCAAAAAGATTATTGTCACTAGTACAGTTAACAGGATGATTACGCAATACTTCTGAGGAAAGGGTTATTCTGCATTCCTGTTTCTTCTGGACTCTTATCATTTTTACTCTTGGCATGTGACAAGATTTTTGTCCAGTTCAAAGTTCTTAACTAGTTTGCAGTGCGTCAGGGGATCCAGGAGGCGCGCTCTGCTATCTTGACTTCAGTGGGTGTCGACAGAAGCACTTGATATGGACCTTCCCACTTTGGTGACACCCAATTCTTTTTCTTTATTGTCTTCACCCAGATCCAGGTACCTGGGACCACTGCCACTTCTGACGGTCTGGTTTGTTCTTTATCTGAAACAGAATTTGACTGCAACAGATGCTTAGAATTTAACAAGTTTCTCATGTACTCAGCTAGTGTACAGTCGGCTTCCTGGTCTGCAGGCATGAGAGGATTCCACTGAGGTATATAATAAGCCCTTCCAAATAGTTTTTCAAAAGGAGTCAATCCTTTTGCATTCGGAACAGTTCTCATGCTCAACAGTGCCAGGGGCAGACAGTACACCCAATTCCTCTGCATTTCTACTTTTAACTTCCTTAGCTTCCTCTTTAAAATCGCATTATGCCTCTCTACTAGCCCTGCAGATTGTGGGTGGTATGCACAATGATTTTTTAAAGAAATACCAAAATATTTACTTAACTGTTGTATGGTCTGGTTTACGAAGTGTGTGCCGTTGTCACTGTAGATCCTTTCCGGAATGCTGAATCTAGGAATGATTTCTTTAACGAGAATTTTCGCCACGGTTGCCGCATCTGGATTTTTAGTCGGAAAGGCTTCCACCCATCTAGAAAACATGTCTACAATGACAAGACAATACTTCTTATTTTCACATTTGTTCAATTCTATAAAATCCATACAGACAGTATGAAATGGATACGGTGGTGTAGGGAAACTCCCTTGCTTGGGCTTTAATGTCCCTTGTGCATGATGTTTATTACAAACGTGGCACATCGAACAAATTTTTTTAGAGTAGTTTAAGAATCCGTATGTCGTGAACACTTGGTTCACCAGCTGTACCACCCCCCTGTTGAGACATGGCAATGCCCATGGCTCAACACAGCTGCATATCTAAACAAATTAGACGGCAATATCGGTTTCCCTTCTTTAGAGATATACAGCCCCTTTTCTAGAATTACTCCTCGTTTTACCCATCTTTGTTTTTCAGCTTGTGTAGTGTCTGCATTGTCTTTAACATTTCTACATCTAAAATCTCTGAGGGTTGTAATTCCTCATTCAAAAGAAATACTTCTGAAGCTGCCTGCTTTGCAGCTGTATCAGCTCTTGCATTACCTTTTGAAATCATATCCTGTTGCTTGGTATGAGCTGTGCAGTTACAAATAGCTACTTTCTGAGGTAACTGAATAGATTGTAAGAGATCTAAAATAAACTGTGCATGATTGATTGGTTTGCCAGTAGATGTTATCATTCCTCGATTTTTCTACTGTTGTGCAAAGACATGTACAGTAGAGAAAGCGTACTGGCTGTCAGTAAAAATGTTTACACATTTACCCTTTGCTAAGGTACATGCCCGTGTCAAGACAATCAATTCTGCTGCCTGTGCAGAAAAATTGTGTGGTAAAGATTTTGCTTCTATAATGTCAGTATCAGAAACTACTGCATATCCTACTAGGTTCTGTCCTGCAGGACCCCTTTTGCACGAGCCATCCACGTAGTATGTCACTTCGGCATCATCCAAGGGGACATCCGTGAGATCTTTTCTAGGCAGTGTCTTTTGCTCAATCGCCTGCAGGCAGCTGTGCGGTGTGCCATCTGCAGGGGTTGGGAGCAAGGTAGAAGGGTTCAAAGTCGTACATCATTCAATTGTCATATGAGATTGGCTCAACAATATAGTCATACAGGAAAGATGCCTAGCAGGGGAAAGATATGCTACCTTCTCTTGCAGTAAAATAATCGTGACTGCATGAGGCACTCTCAATGTGAGAGGGTGGAACAAAACTACTGAGACCGAAGCCTGTACTGCCATTGCAGCTGCAACTACTGCTTGTACACAGTGAGGTAAAGACCATGCCACTGGGTCCAGTTGTGATGAATAATAAGCAATAGGGCATTGCTTGTCCCCATGCTGCTGTGTTAACACTGATGTCATATAACCTTGCTTACACTCTACAGTTTGGAAAAAATGTTTATGATAGTTTGGTAATCCCAAAACTAATGAGGACGCTATTAACTGTTTCAGTTTGCAGAAAGCAGATTCTGCTTCTGGTGTCCATTGTAACAAATCCTGTGCTGCCATAGGCTTTTCATAAATCAGGTTAGTCAGCAGTGCAAATTCCAAGGCATAGTTTGGAATCCAGCTCCGACAAAAATTAGTCATACCCTGGAAGGACATAATTTCCTTCTTGGTAGTGGGTTTTGGTGCTTGTAAAACCACAATTTTTCTGTCCTCATCTAATGTCCTACCCTCCTTGGATATTACATATCCTAGGTATTTAACTTGTTTTTTTCCAAAGCTGGTTTATTTTTGTTTACTTTATGTCCTTCAGTGGCTAAAAATTGTAACAGCGCTATGGTATCTTCTTTGCAATCTTGCTGGGTGGGGGCCACCAGCAGGATATCATCAACATAAAGTAAAATCTGACTACCTCTCGGTGGGGTAAATCCCGTCAAGTTGCTTGCCATTTCTTGTGAGAATATTGTCAGACTTTCACAATATCCCTGTGGTAGTCACGTATATGTATACCTTTTCCCCTGAAATGTGAATGCAAACCAATACTGGCTGTCAGGGTGTATTGGTATCGAGAAGAACGCATTGCTGATATCTACCACAGAAAAATATTTCTGTTGAGGTTTTAAATCATTCAACAGGGTGTGTGGGTCTGGCACCGTAGGTGCCCTTGGTATTACTGCATCATTTACAGCTTGTAAATCCTGGACCATACGCCATTCTCCATTTGCTTTCTTAACAGGAAATAAAGGTGTGTTACATGGTGAATCAGGAGATTCCACCAGCACCCCTTCCTTAAGTAAAGCTGCTATAATAGGTTTGATTCCTACCTCTGCATCTTTTCTTAAGGGATACTGTATTTTCTGTGGTCTAAATGCTGACTTTGGCGTAATAGTAACTGGCCCCGCTGTACGAATAAGTCCTACATCTGACTTTCCTGTTGACCAAAGAGTTCCTGGTAAATTCTGTAAAGCATTCTCTTCCTCCTTCAATAGGAGTGCTAATCAGCTGTCCTTGCTAGACTGCAAGTGTACAGCTGGGTGGGTCTGAGTTATCCAATTCAACTTCTGCCTTTGTATTCCTTGTTCTGACAGTTCTAACTCTTGTCTGCTTCTCATCTCGTAACCTTTTCTCCTAGATATACCCATTTTACATTCTTGTCCTTAGTTAAGCTAACATGTGGTAATTGATTAGATTTATAGAGTGCAAAGAATTCCTGGGGCTATGAACAGCTGGCTACACTGTTCCCTTCTGTGTCCTAGTACAGATTATGTAATATCAATCTGTTTGCACGATTTCTAAACAATTCTTGCTCATATTCCTTATCAGGTCCTGGTGTGTTACAATAATACAGAGTACAGAGCAACAAATGTTGTTTATCAATGTCAAGGGAGGGGAACTTGCTGATGGCTACGTTCATCAACTCTTCGGTCACTGCCCCTGGATCAGTCGTAACCAAGGCCTGGCTGTATCAATGAAACATTTCACCCTCCGATTGCACTGCAAAGGTATCAATTTGTCGCTGTGCTTCCATACCCTGCATAGTCGGAACTACTGCTATACTAAATAGCTGCATAAGGTCTCTGCCCAAGAGATTTACTGGGCATTTTGCAGAAACAACAATTTTGCTTTTCTGGGTCAATCCTGAAACTGGATCAGTTATTGCAATATTATGGGAGAGAGGCTCCCAATACAGCTGTCCATTAGCTGCCTTCACTAATATGTAATCGGGTGACTCTGAATTCTCTGGCAGTTTGGAGGGATGTATCAGGGTCCGTGATGCCCCTGAGTCACACAAGAATCTGACTTCCCTCCCTTCTACCAGGAGTGTAACTTTTGGTTTCATGTCTGCTAAATAGAGCTCTAAGCTCAATAAAGCTAAATCCAATATTTAATTTTCTTCATTATCCGTAACTTCCTGCACTTCCTCCATTCCTTCTGTCACATTCTCTACTCCCTCTATCACATTTTCATTTGTCATATCTCTACTATCCCCTTCTAGTGATTTCTGACTATCATATAGTCAGTCCTCACCGTCCTTGTCTTCCGTGGTTGCCTTCTTGTTTTTCTTGCAATCCCTTGCCAAGTGTCCCTTTTTACTGCATTTAAAACATTCACCCCTTTTCTTTTGCCCTTCAAATTCCTCTGATCGCTGATCAGATTGTTTGTTTCCTTGGGCATTTCTCTTGCCCTTTTTCCCGGACTGTACTAGATAAACTTCTGCTCCATCTTCTACAGAAAATACTTGGTCTTTCTTTTTCTTTTTGCTATTAAAATGCCTTTCGGCATGCCTAGCATATTCAAGTAATGACTGTAATCTGCTTGTACGATGATCTACCATGTGCTTTGCAATAAAACTGCTTATGGGTGCAATACTGCCTTTCAAAAATGCATTCTTTAACTGCTGCTCATATGGGGAATCTTGTGTCTGATCTTCAGGAGCCTGCATTCCACAATGGTTATTAAAACATTCTAACAGTTTGGGATAATATCTGTCAATAGTTTCGCCTTCTTGTTGGATGCATTGATTAATGCAAGTCCAGTCTGCCCTAGGCTTCCATTTCTCAGAGATACGGTCTGTAAGACCTTTCACTCTGTTGTCTAGCTCTGCGCTGCTATGTGGGAGGGCCCTGTGTGCAGCGTCACGGGGATTCCAGTCGCCACTAATCATGTGCCAATCTGGTCTCACAATTTGTCTGACTACTTTTTCTACCTCTTCTCCGTTTAAATTATAACTTAGCCTCATTCCTTGCAAATCTTCTAAGAACTTTCTAAAATTAACTTTTGGATGGGGAATTCCCTCAGTGGCTTTCCGGATGTCTTCCGGAGTCCAGGGTCTATACACTAGGATAGTTGGGTCCTAACCTTCTTGCCCTGCCTGAGGATTAGGCACTTCTATAAGTGGGCATATTTCTTCTTCACTCATAGATCGTGAAGTCCTACCCATTTGATATAGCTCAATGTCCCCTTTTGAATTACCTGCCCGTGTTCGAGACCTGGTCTCGATGGGATCTCTAATAAACGGTTTCGCTTTTGTAGTGTCTCTATTTACAGTGACAGCAGGATATCGCGGGGGGTGGACTAACTTGTTCACTTGCTTCATATTCTGATAAGTTATTGTCCTCCTTGTCTAAAAACATTGCTTTTGAATTATTATTCTTTTGTTCCCTACGGTTTACTTCCTCAATCCACCTGTGTGCCTGAGGAATTCCTAATTGACGTTGCTTTTTTACCCAACCTTTAGAATCGGTTTTAAGCTGTTTGACAAGTTTGATAAGCGAGGATTGTTCTAATTTACCATCAAATTCATACTTATTAACCCATTTTGAATAGTATTTAATATTATCAGCATGCTGTGACTGCATGTATTTCGCGTCTTCGGTTAGCGGCAGATTTTGGGATCTTTTTCTGCAATTATTACCCATTTTGTTCTACCCTTTGAATCGTTACGTAAGTCCTTATTTTTTAACGTGGTACCACGCATTTTGTTATAGTCTCTTTAGAATGACTGCCTACCTGCTCTGTTTTCCTAATCTATGACAAGACAGTAATCTTTTTGTCCCGGACTTGTAAAAACAAAGTCTCAACAAAACAATACAAATCTAGTCCCTGATCTAAAACAGAAAAAAAAGGTTGATTCACCTAACCTGAGCCTTCATGACTGATCACTTGGTTCGTGTAAACCTGTCCTTGAGTCGCAGATCAGAAAGTGGCTGTCCTCTTTTGTAAGACAATTCAGTTGGAGGCCTTTTCAAATAAGAAGAACTGATGAGGTTTCTTCCCCATACGGTTTCAAGCCACCTAGCCCGTCTGATCCGAGGCAAAGTGAGGAATTCTGTCAAAGGAAAAAACTTCAAAGACCAATACACGTAAGGTTCAATTAAGGCACATTTAATAACTTGCAGCAAGGAGACAAAAACATGCAAATACAGGATTTTGCCTAACTACTAACAGGAAGTATACTATTCTTATACTGTTTTACAAGACATGGCCTTCTATAGCTGACGTAATCAAACACAACTTTCAGTATTGTTCTACAGCAGATGTTACTCAGATTTTCTGCTTACATGACTAGATTTGTGAGAAACGTTTTGAGAAAAACAACTTGGCCTTGGTGGGCACTAGCCCGTTACAAGCTTCTATTATATAGTTCTAATGCATGTGTTATATTTCAAGATACTTTTCTAGCTCAGACACAAGCAAATGCTGATTGCAGTTCATATTTTCAAGCAGTCTTTGTTCTAGTTATCTATAGCTTCTGCAGCTGTGTATTTTCTCACAGCACAAGCGGAACTCCTTGTCTAAGTTTCATAACATTTATACAAGTGGTATTGTTCTATTCATTATTTTCCTGACACAAGCAGAAATCATCTGCTTCTCAGTAAATTTCCAAGGCATAAGCAAAGATTTTAGCTGCGCATATTTCATAACAATACAAGGTCAAAAAGCTTCTGCAATTTGCACAGATTTATGCAGTGTAAAATAGAATAAATGTGTTAACCCTTTTCAAGCCCTAAATGCACTAAGCATATTACAAATACATATACTAATACATATTTTTCTGACAATGCCTATATAACAATAGCTCTAAGGCTATACTTACTTGTACTATATCAGGTACCTCCCATACCTTTTATTTACTCTGGATGCCTATATAACAATAGCTCTAAGGCTATACTTGCTTGTACTATATCAGTTACCTACCATGTCTTCTATTTATTCTTGATGCCTATATAACAATAGCTCTAAGGCTATACTTACTTGTACTATATCGGTTACCTACCATATCTTCCATTTTTTTCTTGATGCCTATATAACAATAGCTCTAAGGCTATACTTACTTGTACTACATCAGTTACCTACTATACCTTCTATTCAATCTTGATGCCTATATAACAATAGCTCTAAGGCTATACTTACTTGTACTATATAAGTTACTTCCCATACCTTCTATTTATTCTGGATGCCTATATAACAATAGCTCTAAGGCTATACTTACTTGTACTATATCAGTTACCTACCATACCTTCTATTTATTCTGGATGCCTATATAACAATAGCTCTAAGGCTATACTTACTTGTACTATATCAGTTACCTCCCATACCTTCTATTTATTCTGGATGCCTGTATAACAATAGCTCTAAGGCTATACTTACTTGTACTATATAAGTTACCTCCCATACCTTCTATTTATTCTGGATGCCAATATAACAATAGCTCTAAGGCTATACTTACTTGTACTATATCAGTTACCTCCCATACCTTCTATTTATTCTTGATGCCTATATAACAATAGCTCTAAGGTTATACTTACTTGTAATATATCAGTTACCTACCATACCTTCTATTTATTCTTGATGCCTATATAACAATAGCTCTAAGGCTATACTTACTTATACTCTATCAGTTACCTACCATATCTTCTATTTATTCTTGATGCCTCTATAACAATAGCTCTAAGGCTATACTTACTTGTACTATATCAGTTACCTACCATACCTTCTATTTATTCTGGATGCCTATATAACAATAGCACTAAGGCTGCCCCTCACTCTCAGAATCTTTAATCTGCTGCTCTCCATATTTCCCTCTCTACTGTAAAACTGCAGTACTGTTTGTTCACACATTCACTATCATCTCATCTCATATTATCAATTGTATTCTTGTTTGGCTTGCATACTTAAAATCTAATATTTGTATAACTAGTATTATCTATTTTATTTTATCACCTATTCTGTAATGTAGTGCTCTGTACCATCGCTGCTTGATATCTATATTTTGATTCTGTAGTTTTATCGTGTTGTTTGTTTTGACAGCTTTTCTCCCTGAGCCTCTACTGATAACAGGCTCACCCTGGCCCAGTAGACCTCCCGGTAAACAAATGCAAATAAAATAAATAAATAAATAAATAAATAAATAAATAAATTAATTAATTAATAAATAAAGACATTCAGACACCACTTTTTTGCCTAAAATGTGGGCTAGCCCTATGAGAAATTAAATTCCTGGAAATACAACATGCAGTTCCATAAAATAAGAGAGTGACATTCTGAAAACATGCAACAAGAGGTAATGCCCACCAAGAAAAACACTTTTTTTCATGAGATGAACTTCATACCATCTGAAACAGGAAGTTCAAGTAAGGGACATACAAACCTGTCAGTTTTTAAATTCAAATCCCCCAAAGAGGTAATTTTTTTCAAAGGAGGCCTCAGATGCATAACCCCTTCAAGGAGCTTCTTGATAAGCTGGGAGTGGGACAAGGTCATTATGGGCAGTAACAGCTGATACATATACAATGTGAACCACTTTAGAATAACTGAGTCCCAAATCATATAGGTATCTGAGATAAGTTAAGACAACCTGTATGCTGTCTGGGGTCGCATAGAATATCTCCTCACCAAAATCAAAAATTATTTCACTTGACACAATGTAAGTAGAAGGTTTCCCATTACCTTCAGGAAAATTAAACACCCTAACTGGGAGGTCCATTAGAATGACAGAATCTAAAAAGTAGACACATGTTGAGGTGCAGCTCATTTCAAACCCAAATGTGGGAGACTTCCTTCGACTATATAACAAATGTTTACTGTCTTACTAGTGACCTCAAAGATTGAACCATATCCTTCTCAGCCACCAAGAAAAGACGAGAACATGTTTTAGTCTTTCATCTCTGAATTTTGTGATTAGATACAGAATTACAGTGAATGGAGGGAAGGCTTACTGGGATTTCCTCCACAATGAAAAGGGAGAATACACCCACAGTCAGCTTTTTCTTGGCCTACTCAAATGAACAAATGGTAGCAAACTAGGTTAACTTCTGAGATGTCTCCAGAAGACTTTGGACACACAAAACTCTCAAATCTTCAGTTTCAGTAGATAACTGGAAGAAAGATGGAGTCCTTCAGCACATTCACTTCTCCAGGACGGGAATGGCTAAAACAGTGATACTTCTATATCCTATTGTCACACTGCATATTAGCTGTCTGCAAAGCAGATATGACTATGTGCCCCTTGCTTTCTCAGGTATAACAAGAAGAAAGGACTACTGGATCTCATTAGGATATCTTCTAGATTCAGCTTTTCCTTCCCTCCCTTTATACCCAGAAGGACATGCTGCAGTTTCACCTGTTTTTTGTGGAGCATCTTCTTCAAGAGGGGCAAGTTCGTGTGAATCACAGAGGAGCTGAGATAGGATTTCCACCCAGCCAGGAATACATCACTTGTCAGAACCTGACACAGGTTCTGTTGAAGGAAGGGAAGACTCACCTTGAGAATAGTAAAGGCTTAGGTTCATAGGTTCATAGGTAGGTACTAGGCTATTAGCTCTAGGGCCTACATAAGCCTAGCCAAAAAGGTACCCTGGCTTTCGCCATCCAAGAAAATTATTTTCCTGTGCCCCTGTCGAGCAGAGCCACAGAAGTGATCCCTGGGGTGAATTTCCTATTTCCCATCCAATCATCAAGATTTTTCTTGAAGAGTGCTAATGAGGAGCTCTGTTTGACATAGATAGGTAGTCTGTTCCAGAGTATGGGAAGTCTCTGGGACAGGAATCTATCCCTCCAGCATGTTCTGTTTATTGTGGTGACAAGGTTTACATCCCTAGAGCATGTAGCTCGGAGGGATTGTGATTTCTTTAAGTGGAGCATGTCCAACAGCTCTGGGTTTGACATAGCTTTGTATGTTAGGCAGATATCGCCTCTGAGTAGGCGATATGCAACGGAGTAAAGCTGGAGTTTTTTGAGACGGTTCGTGAGGGCATCTGTTTGAGGCTGGTAATCCTCTTTGTGAGGTATTTCTGTGGCCTTTACAGTTGTTGTAGATGTCTTGTGAGGTACATACCAAAAGGGATGTTGTACTCTATAATGGGTCTAATGAGTGATGAGTAGAGGGGAACAATGACCTCTTTTTTCTGAATGAAAAACTTTTTGTGATGAGGTGAGCCACATAGAATGATTTCCTGACCACTGTGGCGATGTGATTATCAAAGGAGAGACTACTGTCCACCTGTGTCCCAAGGTCTCTTATCACACATTCAGCATTAAGTAGACTACCACTTATGTGGTAGTTCATGGGTACAGAGTTTTTACCAAAGGGGATGACAATGCACTTTTTAGCAATGAGCTTGAGGCCATGACTTTGACACCAGGCATCTGTTTCAGTGAGGCCCTTTTGTAGGATGTCCACATCATTAGGAGTTTCGATTATTGCTCCTAGTTTGCAGTCATCTGCAAACTTTGTTAGCCAAAGACCTTCTGTGTTAGCTGGTACTTCAGAGAAGTAGATACCAAACAGGAGAGGACCCAGGACCGAATGCTGTGGTACTCCACTTGTCACTGGTCTGAAGTCGGATTTGGAGTCTGCTACTTTCACAGTGTGGGTTCCGTCCGTGAGCCAGTTGGCAACCCATCTTGTGACATAAGGATTTATACCTAGCTTAGTGAGCTTATCTATAATTCCAGAGTGGGGGATGGTGTTGAAAGCCTTGGCGAGATCTAGATAAGCTGTGTGAACCACCTTACCCTCATCCATGGCTTTGGTGACTGCTCCAAAGAAGTCAATCAGGTTTAGGAGACATGATCTGCCTTTTACAAACCCGAGTGGGTAGGGTTCAGAGTTTGGAGATTACCAATGTCTTTGTTTATGAATTCCATGATGATATGTTCTATGGCCTTGCAGACCAGGCTCATCAGGCTAATGGGGCAGTAGTTCCCGGGGTCCATCGTGGCACCCCCTTTGTGGAGTGGGATAACTGTCGTGGTGCGCCATTCAGTGGGCTTAAAGCCTGAGGTGAGGCTATGATTGAACATGGTACTTAGGTAGGGTGCCAGTTTATTCTGTAGTTCATGCAGAACGCAGCCTGGGATATTGTCAGGTCCCATGGATGCTGTGTTCTTGGCTTTGGAGAGTGTGTTTTTTACCTGTGCAGCCGTGATTACAGGAACTTTGCACTCTTCCAGTATAGAGATGGGCCCTCTAGGGGGTGAGAGGGAGGTAAAGTTAGCACTGAACCTATCTGCCAGGATGTTGGCAATATCAGTTGGTTCTGTATATTTAATGTCATTGTGCTGTAACTCAGAGCAGATCTGAGTGTTGCCATTGAGATTCTTGACATAGCTGTAGAATGCTTTGTGGTTGTCTTTAGAGTCAGTGGCAATTTTGTTTTCTTAACTAGCTTTGGAGGATTTTATGAGGGATCTCAGCTTCTTACTGAGGTTGACCAGGGAGTTCCTCCAGTCATGGGATTTTACTCTTTTTTGCAACAGTTTCTTTCTTCTGTTGTAGAGTTTGTTTATGGCAGAGGACCACCAGATTGGCTTTCTTTTTTTGGAGGATAGCATCTTGGTTCTATTAGGGATAGTATGATCCATGCATTTGTGTAAGTGCTTACAAAGTGCATTTGTGTAGGATTCAGCAGTCATATCTCTATTGTCCGTCTGCATTGGTGTCATGAAGTTTGCCACTTCTGTCTTAAGAAGTGTGACGTTGGCTTTGGAGAAGTTTTTTATGGTGGTTTCCCTAACTGGGGTGGGGGTGGGATGTGGATGTCTAGGGTGATTAGCTTGTGGACGGATCTGACCAATGAGGAATTGACCTCTGGTGTGGAACACCAGTTGCCCATGTTGGTAATGACCAGGTCTAAGATATTTCTGCCCCTGGTGGGGGTTGAGTGACACACTGAGTTTATGAGCTATTTGTCATTTGGGTTGTGTTGGGGGGGGGGGTGGAGTTTGCTTGCATTTCTGCTTTGGAGGTCCCTGATGCTTGGGCAGGTTTTTATTGAGAGCCTCCGTGAATGTAGATGTGCGTTTTGTGTTTCTATGTGTGTGTTTTGGTGGTATAGATTTTTAGGGACTATGTGATGAGTGTGGTGCGGTGCAAGTGTTTACCTTCTCCTCTTTACTGTCTAGTCCAGTCTTGGGTGAAGAGAGCTTTGCTTCCAGTTTGGCTATATAAGTGCATCTCTCACAGGTTGTAGTGTTGGGTGGTAGGAGGAGAGGGTTGTCTGTGTACATGAGGCAATTGCTGCATTGCCCCAAGATTCCCAGATTCATCAGGTAGACAGGAGAAATCACTGGGAGCTCACCCTTAGACATGCCTGGATAGGTGCTTATTTATTAAGTACTAAAAACTGCTTTCCTCTAGACAAGTGAGGAACGTTGAGTGCTGCAGTAATTTGCAGATTATTTAGTGCTTACAATGAGTTCTGAACAAGTGCTGTGTTCAAAGAAGCCAATTTGAGTGCTGAAACTAGAAAACTGGCTAGTTCTAAGAAACAAAATTAAGCTAGAAGGCTTCCCTCCAACACAGAAAGGCTTGGGGGCTCAGAAGCCTACAAACACTCGAAACCACTTACAGGAAAGGCAGGAAACAAGCTTAACTTTTTTTTCTTTTTTCTTTCCCAGATGCTCTCTTTGTACACAGTAGGAGTACCTAAAATCAGAATATGATCTCACTGCACTCAGTTAAGTGAGCAAATGAGATGGGCCCAGAAGGAGTATCCAAACACAAATTTACAAGAGGGGCTGGCAATTTCAAAGCCACCAAGATTAACACCAAAAAAAAAAAAAAACAACAGGGAGGTTGGGTAGGGAACTAACTGAAAAAACAGAGTCAAAACTTCCAGTTCATTAAATATTCAATGCAACACAAATAAATCAAGTAAAATGCTGTATTATTTGAAAAAAGTGCAGATAAAAGGTACTTAAATTCTCTTATACGTCCAGTTGAATACAGCTAGATCTTAGCCGACCAAAGCTCAGGTTTTAAGCAGAAAATATTCCAAAATGTACCACTTAAATAGGCAGTAACAGGATATCAATGAGTGAGACTACCCCCGACTGCAATTACTGTCTATGCAGGAATTCTAACAGGCAATAAAATCTAGCAAACACTAACTGAAAAAAACAGTCTAAACTTCCATTTCAGTTAATATTCAATGCAACACAAATAAATCAATCAGCTTCATGTACAATAATATGGGATCTCACATGAAGAAATGATCTGGGAATACATGGCAACTCTTTGGCAACTGACACATCCCATCAGGGCTCAACACCTGCATCCTTATTTCTATAAAAGGCACAAAGAATATACTAGTCACCTTCAACTATAAGATCTGAGTTTGCTGTCTTCAGTGCCTCCTCATTCAGGTTTCTACATACCTGATCCCTTGCTCTCTTCTCCATGGGCAAGAAAGACTAGCACTGGATGGACAGTGCTCTGCTCTATTCTACTGAAGGCATCCCTCTGAGAAAGGGTCAGTTGGAACTTATCTGAGTTATTGCAGAACTACACAGACTACAGCTATGGAAGACTTCTCTCCAGAGATGCTGGGAGGGAGCCCCTTACTGGCCCAACACATGCCAGCCATACAAAAAGTGCAACACACTCTTCTCTTGCAAAGCCTCTGCTACAGAGGGCTAGCACCTTGATAATACTCTGAATGCAAAGCACAACCCACACAACAGCACTCTGTATTAAAAGTGGTGCTTCCTCAAAGTGAGCTGAAATTTATGTATACCTTATGTAGTGATGTGCCTCAAGGTGCCCATTATGTCTACAAAAAGATCATCCATGTGCTCTGCGGATGCAGGACATCTCCTCTGGAATGTGACTAAAAGAAAGTTGACCTAAAATATGTATTCAATGGAACTTCTTAGGTCCAGCATGTGAAAAAAAAAGTCTTTAGTCCTTACCAGAATCAGAAATAGGCACCAGTACATCCATAGTACTCAATATGACAGAGGGACAGACTCAATGGATTGATCATCTGAGGACTGCATTCTGGTCCTGTTCCAACAACTCTACAGAGACAGTACAGTTTTTAAGAAGACCAACCCATTCTCAGCTGTCTGTGACCATGGCAGGAACCCACAGCTCTTCTGTGATGAGCCATCAAATCACAACAGACTCGAGAGTCTCTTTCTCATGGCAGCTATGGACTACAATTAGGACTCTGGTTTCTAGGCTGGTAAGGTCTCCCTGGGCAACAAAGCTGTTTGATACTAGCGCTTAACGGCCTTTGTTTGTGAGGGAGGTGGTCTGGCTGGAGAAAAAACAGGAAGCCTGAGGGCTCATGTAGGCCCTCAATAGTAGTGAATTGTTGATTGGATCATGAGAGGTCTAGCTAAAGAATAAGCCCCAATGAGAATTTTCATGCTAGCTTTTATGAGCTCAAACTTGAGGGATGAGACTGCAAGCCATGCTACCCAAGACAAGTAAATACCTGAGCTATCTGCCTTAGTCACAGCATCAGCACAATAAAACTTTCCACTGATCACATCATCAGCA
This sequence comes from Protopterus annectens, assembly GCF_019279795.1. Taxonomy (NCBI): domain Eukaryota; kingdom Metazoa; phylum Chordata; order Ceratodontiformes; family Protopteridae; genus Protopterus; species Protopterus annectens. The sequence continues at coordinate 1,795,134,229 of NC_056732.1, forward strand.
CAATAAAAGTTTGCACTAAGTGATATGGTAGCTCTAATACAGCACTGGAAAAATGAAAGTCATGTAACTATTATAATGATAGATCCTTGTTGTTCCTTTCTCTCCATCTTCAGATCTGCCTAGGTTCCCTACAAAGCATAGGAATTTTTCTTATAGTTTGAGCTGAAGAACCTTTTAGCAAAAGAGTTGACATCCTGACACTGGGATATATTGTTCAGTTGGTTTTAACTTAATTAGCTTAGTATGGGTCCTGTTATAGTGATACATTTCTGTAGTAGCAAGGCTCCAGTGACATTTTTTCATACAGATTAATAGGAATTAAAAAAAAAAAACAGGACTATTAGTGTTTAATGGTGTTTGTGGTTTACAGCTAGCACATTGTGAGAGTTTTTGTACTCGTGTTAGTTCTATTCGCATTACCGAAATCACAAACTACCATTCCTGTAACCAGCCACTTGATGGTGGTCGCTCAAGCCCTTAATTCAGCATCAATGAGACTGACTGAGGATCACAGATTTGCTATAGACACACTCACCCTGAAAAGCAATGGGCATTGCCCTCTCCTGGATCCCCCTGCACTAGAGATGTCATGCCTTAGGATGAACCAACCATGCTGCTCCAATTGGCCCAGTAGCACACACTCCACTCACCACCACCGTTAGCCTATCTTACACTTGTTTCTCCACTAGAAGCCTATCATGAGCCATTGCTTCGCAAAAAAAGTTTACCCAATCAGATAAAGTGCTTAAAGCTCCAATCCCACCTCTCACCTGCTCATGCGATGCTATGATTGGCAGGTTTAGGGATTTCTCAACAAATAGAATTTCCTCCGTAACTACCAATTGAAGCCTTGCATTCAGAACAGAACAGGCCATCCTCAGACAACTGCCACTAAGAACAGGCCCACCAATGCACATGCAGCCCAAGTATAAAGTAATTAACAGAAAGCTATTATTGTAAGGATAGGAACAATGTACCTATAATGTCTCTAAAATGTATATAACTGTGAAACATAATTGCTTTCTTTTGTAATGACAACAGCACTTATCTGCTGATGTTTTTCCACAGTAAAGGATATAATTCTTAAGAGTAAAGACATTCTTCAAGTTTCAAGCAATAACGGCCTAGATCTATTTTTTTCCTTGTGTTTTTTGTCATGATCTCAGGTTTGAAACATTATACATGGGAATGCACACCAGAAAAAAAAAAACATGTTCCCCAGGATTTACCTGGATGTGTAGATAAGATCAGCTTGCTGGGCAGTCTAGCCTTAACAGCTTTTAGGGTTACTTACAGAAGCTATTAATTCAGAGTTCTTATATTAAATGTTATGGAAAAGGAGTTGGAAGCAAAGATGAGCAAGATGGAAGGTGAGGAACTTAACGAGAGTGTGACAGAAGCAAGTAAGAGGCAAAATGGTGGAACTGAAGTAGAGGTAGTAGATTCAGAGGTACAACAAAATCTGTTTGTGTCCGAGTCTACAACATAGGAGTGTATTGTTACAACCCTCCAGTCAGGAGGGTTACAGGATGTCTACTTAAAAGAGCTAGTCGAAGAGAGTGAACCAGAAAGTGAGAAGGCAGCAGCATGGGCAAAGATTATGAACAGAATCCAGGGAGAAATACAGGAATTAAGGAAGGTAGAGAAAAAAAAATCCTAGCAGACAGTGAGAGAAGGCAAGAGGTGAGAAGAGAGGAAGGCAGAAGTCAAAAGAAAACAGGTAAGAATAAACAGTAAGAGGCAGAAGGAACTGGATAGATATGAAGTATGGGACAGCATCATTTCACCACAGGGTGTCAAACCCAGAGAGGTAAGAGCATTTATATGTATTAATAAAGAAACTCTTTGTAACATTTTCTATGATGAAGCACAATTTATGGAGAATTTCTTAAAGCAGTATGAAAAAAGAAAGCCAAGCATAATTAATATGAAAGGAAATAAGGGGTCTGTTAGATATTGTAGACAACCAAAGACATGTTTTGGTGTGGTAAAGATGATCATTTAATTAACAATTGTGATAAAAGGAAATGTTTCATTTCTGGTAAAATAGGTCGTGAAGCAAAAAATATGAACAAAAATGTATGAAGTGTGAAAATATAGGACATTCATTGATGGACTGTAAAGAGACACAAAATGATAGACAGGTAATAATAGCAGAACAAAATAGAGAGGATGTATTATATGATAATACACAAGAAACACAAGATAAAATGACTAAACTGATATAGGAATGGAAGTAAATGAAACTATAAAGGAAATGAAAAGTAAAGAAGGGGAAATAGAGGAATAAGTAAGTAAATGAAGTGACAAAGGTGATGATAAATGGATAAAAGTCAAAAGTAAAAGAAATTCTATTGAAAACAGAGTGAAAGACAGAAAACCCAAATTCAAAAATATACATATAGGATGGAATAAAAAAAAGTGAAAGGATAAAAGTAGTAAACACTATTTCAAAAAGTGAGAATCCTAGCCATTAATGTAAACAGTTTAAAGAATGTTCAATGGAAGCTAGGGATTTTAGAATGGTGCAAAAGGCTAGATAGAGGTATTACAGTACTAATACATATAAGAATAAGAACAACAGTCAAAAGAATGCAAGTTAATGGGTTATGGGGAGACAAAGTGATATGAAACCTAGTAGATGAAAAATGTTCAGGTATAGCAATTCTATGTAAATAAAGTATAGAGATTCTGGATTACACATTAGTAACAATATTTAAGAAAATACTTGATTATGTGAGTGTAAATATGCAAACAATAGTAGTGGGAGACTTTAAAATTCTGATCTAAGACATGGGCAAAAGAAGGGGCAGATGTAAAAGTTATTTCTGATATAATTAAAAGCTGTAATTTTTTTGTGGAGAAATAAACATTAGACATACAAAAGGTGTGATCCAAGAACTGAAATGAATTACTTTATAATATTGGAAGGCCTAAATATATTACATCAAGGTTGTTAAAATTACAGGGTTCTGAGATCATGCAGCTATCTGGATATACATTCAAGAAAGAATAAGTTACATAAGAAAAGGCAGAGGAATAAAAAGTATTAATGAATCAGACCTAAATGAAAAAGTGAAGGAAATATATATCAGTTATGGTTGGATCATATAAACATGAGAGGACTTTGTAAAGACTGGACAATCTGGTGGATTAGTATAAAAGAATAATATAAAAAAGGAGATATTAGAATGGCAAAGGGCAAAAAGAATACAAGATAGTGATAAATATAAAGAAATCAGTAATAAAGTCTTTAGATGTATAGTTCATAGGTTCATAGGTGTGTACTAGGCTAATGGCTCTGGGGCTTTTACAAGCCTAGCCATAAGATTACCCTGGCATAGTGGCACCTGACCTTAGTATAGTAAACAATAAAGAAGAATTTCTTGAAAACAAAAGAATGTTATATGAAATGAACCAAGAAAAAATTAAAAAAAATTTATTCAAAGATATTTTTTTTACAAAGAAGAAAGGAAGAAGTGGCACCATACCTAAGTAAAATGGTTAAAAAAGTAAGCATAATAAGAGAATTAAAGAATGAGGAAGGTTGCATTGTGAATACACAAAAAAAAAAATACAGAAACAGTCAAACACATAATTTTTAAATAATTTTTACTAGGTAAAACTACAAGGAATAAAGGATGGAACAACTAACTGATGAGGACAATTAGAGAATGGAAGAAAAGATTACAATGAAATAATTTAAAAATATATTAAAACAGTACATGTAGAAGCAGCCACAGGTTTAGACGGACTTGAATATTTAATGGATAGGGGCATGCAAGAGTGGCAAAAGGAGTATTTTCTAAAAGTATTGAATGAATGGTTTGAAAATGATGAAAGAATATGTATAGAAGCAATGCAGCTGATATGGAAAAAGGGAGAAAAACAGCTATAAAGAATTGCAGACCGTTAGTGTTAAATAATGTAGATTATAAGATTTTTATGGAAATAATAGAAAAAAGAATAAATAAGGTTAATAAATTACTGACTGAAAAGATATTTGGAATAAAAGAAAAAGAAAGTCAAAAATTATTAATGTTAAGAGAATTGGTTGATGATGTAATAAATAGGAACACTGAATTAAAAATATTAGTAGGTGACATACTGTAAGTAAAGCATTTGACAATATCCAGCACAAAGTACTATGGGACATTTTGACAGAATATAACAAAAGTGATAAAATAATCAATGTGTCAAAAGTTTGTTTACAGCAAAAATAAAGTGAGATTGGTGATAAATTGTCGGGTAAGTGAGAAAATACAACTAAAGAGTGGTATTAAGCAAGGGTATCCAGCCAGTAGTATACTATTTGCATTAATTATGAATGCAGTAGTCTAATATAAATAAGACATTAGAGCAGATTAAATATTGTCTGATTTGACAGAGGGAATTCATACTCCAGTGATGTCCTCTTATGCGGATGATTTAGTACTATTTGTGAAAAACAAAAAATGGATGGATATAGCTGCTCAGACACTTAATAAAGAATTAAGGATGTTAGGGCTAAGTATTAATGAAGAAAAAGCAAAGGACTGGGGTTCATTGGAAAAATTTAAGGTATGTAATTTAATAAAGAACAAACAGAAACTCTGGGAATAAAATTTGGTAGTAAGCAGCACAGAGTCACACAATGGAAGGATGTGATACTTAAATAAGAAGTGCATGTATATTTTGGAGAACCTTTAAACTTTCATATAAGAAAAAAAAATATTTAATTAATTCAGTGGTATTGGGTAAAATGGCATATCTAGCCAGTATATTTATGATGCCATCAGAATGTGAAAAATGTTTATTGAATGTATTATTCACATTCATATGGGGATCTAGGTTGAATTCCATTAAAACAGGAGTTTTGTTTGCTAATAAAAAGGAAGGAGGTCTGGGTTTAGTAAACCCAACTGTATATATAGCTTCATTAAACTTATACAAGGTATTAATAGGAATACAAGAAAAAAGAAATTGGTTAATAAAGATTATCAAGGAAAATATAAATCAATATGGGAAAAACTTAAAAGGTTTTAAAAGAAGTAAAGCGATCACCTGTATGGAATGAAATCATGTCAAGAAAACTATTACTATGGAAGACTGATTTAAGAAGTACAGATACAAATAGGATAGCATGGTGTGAAAATATAATGGGAAAGCTTTACTATGTGTATGCTTGGAAACAGATAAGTGAAAGCAGTAAAATCAAGAATGAAAAAATGTGAAAAATATGTAGAATGTACAGATTTATTGTGGAGACTATCTATAAATAAGTTACCAATAAAAGAGAACATGTCATACAAATCAATAAAAGACATAATCTGTATACATTGTGGGGAATTAGAAACCACTGAACATGTATTTTTCAAATGTGACAGAGTGAATCTATTATGGAAAGAAATATGTGACAAAGACTGTTTGAAATGACTGAAAAATGTTAATTGTATAAATATGGATATAATATAATATGAATATTATAAAAAATATGGCACAAAATGATATAGTTAAATTAGATGATAAATTGTTTTATATAACATGGATTATATGGTATAGGTTCATAGGTTCACAGGTGTGCACTAGGCTAATAGCCCTGGAGCCTTTACAAGCTTAGCCCATAGAAGTGCCCTGGCATTGTGCCACCCGGTGTTAGTTCCCAGTGCCTCTATCAAGTACAGGCACTGGAGTGATCCCCAGGGTGAACTTTCTATTTCTCATCCACTCATCAAGATTTCTTTTGAGGAGGGCCAGTGAGGTGCTCTGCTTGACATGTATGAGAAGTCTATTCCAGAGCATGGGCAGTCTCTGGGTTATGAACATGTCCCTCCAGCATGTTCTGTTGTTTGTGGTAATGAGGTTGAGGTCTCTGGAGCGTGTGGTGTGGAGGGATTGAGATTTCTTTAGATGTAGGATTTCTAACAGAACTGGATCAGATATGGCTTTGTAAATCAAGCAGAGATCGCCTCTTAGTAGATGATATGAGACAGAGAATAGCTGGAGTTTTTTGAGTCTGCCCATGTACGACATGTATTTAAGGCCTAGAATCCTCTTTGTTAGTTACTTTTGTGGCTTTTCCAGCTGTTGCATGTGTCTGGTGAGGTACATGCCAAATGGGGCATTATACTCAATGACTGGCCTAATGAGGGAAGAGTAGAGAGAGATGATGACCTCTTTCTTCCTGGATGCAAAACCCTTGGTAATGAGATGTGCCACACAGAAGGACTTTCTGACCACAGTGGCAATGTGGTGGTTGAAGGAGAGGTTGCTGTCAACCTGTGTCCCCAGATCTCATATAATGCCTTCAGTGTTCAGTGGGCTCCCATCCATGTGGTAATTAGTGGGAACTGAGTTTTTTCCAAAGGGGATGACAATGCATTTTTCTGGCAAAAGGCTTAAGGCCGTGGTTTTTACACCAGTCATTGGTCTCAGTGAGGCCTTTCTGTAGGATGTCTGAATCACTTGGGGAGCTAATAATGGCTCCCAGCTTGCAGTCGTCTGTGAACTTGGTCAGCCAGAGTCCCTCCGTGTTGGCCTGGATTTCTGAGAAGTAGATGCCAAACAGGAGAGGACACAGGACTAATCCCTATGGGACTCCACTCGTGACTGGTTGGCAGTCTGACTTGGAGTCCACTACTATCACACCGTGTGTTCTATCTGTGAGCCAATTTACAACCCACCTATTATATAGGGGTTGATGCCTAGTTTGGTGAGTTTATCAATAATTCCTTAGTGGGGAATGGTATCAAAGGCCTTGGCCAGATCAAGGTAGGCTGTATGATCTTCCTTGCCCTCATTCACAGCTCTGGTGATTGACTCAAAGAAGTCAATTAGGTTGAGCAGGCATGATCTACCTTTCACAAAACCAAATTGCGTGGGATCTAGAGTTTGGAAATTCCCTATACCCTTGTTAATTAGGTCCATGATGATGCACTCCATAGCCTTACATATCAGACTTGTCAGGCTAATGGGGCGATAATTCCCAAGGTCTGAAGTCGCTCCCCCTTTATGGAGAGGGATGACTGTAGCAGTATACCATTTGGCAGGGACAAAGCCTGAGGTGAGGCTGTGATTGAAATGGGCACACAGATGTGATGCCAGTTTACTTTGTAGTTCATGTAGAACACATCCAGGGATATTGTCAGGACCCATGGAGGCTATATTCTTGGCCTTGGACAATGCAGCTTTAACCTGTGCTGCAGTAATGCTGGGTGCCTGACATTCATCCATTATTGTAATTTGTCCTTTACGGGGGGGGGGTGGAGAAGGGTAAAGCTGGCACTGCATCTGTTGGCCAGGATGTTGGCAATATCTGTTGGCTCAGTATAGGAGGTACCATTGTGCAGTAACTCAGAGCAAACCTGGGTATTGCCATGGAGATTTTTGATACAACTGTAGAAGGCCTTGTGGTTGTTTTAAGTGTCTGCTGCAATTCTGCCCTCATAGCTGGCTTTAGAGGTTTTGATAAGGGATCTCAACATTTTGTTGAGGCTAATAATGGAGTTTTTCCAGTCTTGGAACATCACCTTTTTCTGCAACAGTTTCTTCCTTCTGTTGTAGAGTTTATTAATGGCAGGTGTCCACCACATTGGCTTCCTTTTTCTGGAGGATAGTGTCTATGTTCTGTTGGGTATGGCTAGTTCCATGCATTTATGTACGTGTTCATACAGTGCACTGGTGTATGATTCAGCAGTCATGCATCTATTTTCCATTGACATAGGTGCCATGAAGTTAGCCACCTCTGTTTTCGGGAGCCCAAAGTCAGGTTTGGAGAAGTTTTTCATGGTGGTTACCTTTGCGGAGGGTATGGGTGAGATGTGGATTTCCATGGTGATTAGTTTGTGGTTGGATCTAACCAGGGAGGAATTGACTATTGCTGTAAAGCAACGCTTTCCCATGTTAGAAATAACTAGGTCAAGGATGCTGCTTCCTCTAGTGGGGGTAAGAATGAGCTGGTCCAGGGCATTGGAACTGATGAATTCCAGGAAGCGTTGGGCCAGTGTATTGGTGCATGAGTAGTTTTTCCAGTTGATGGAGGGATAACTGAAGTCATAGTATGAGAGTGTTGGGTTGGACCCTAATAGTTTCCAGGGTGCTTAGGAATGTGGAATGAGATTCTTGGGACATGGCTGGGACCTATAGCAGGCCACGACCTGAATCGCAATCTTACCCAATGTTAGTTGTACCTGAAATTCTTGTATGACAGAATGAATGAAATAATGGAAAATGGATATTCTCTGCGATTTTTGGTTGTGGAAGAAAGAGTGACAGCAGTTGAAAGTCTAAACATGATTTGCTTTTGAAAATGTACGAATCACCGGTAAATATTTGCAAATAATTGTAAATAATTTGTGAATGCATATATTGTATTATGTACAGGGTTGCTATTGTCTGTGACACGTCCAACTTCCGGTTTCCATGCCAAGCATGTAGATAGCTTGGAGAGACTAAAAGGAAGATGGAGGTAGTGTGTTGGTGTGATGGTGAGCAGCTGAAGGACAAGGAGAGTCTGCAGGATGCAGCAGATGCAAAAAGTCATTGGCTGATTAAGGATGAGATTAAAGAATTGGTCGAGTCACTGAGGAGGCAGCAGGCCTTTGCAGAACTCCAAATACTTATTCCAAAAAGATATGCTTTCTGTGCCAAAGTCAGTGTGTATGGTTACAACCCTCCAACTGGGAAGGTTGCAGGATGTATACCTAAAGGATATGATAAATCAGAGACAACCAAAAAGTGAAGCAGCAGCATCTTGGTACAATATTATGGACAAAATTCAGGAAGAGGAGGAAGAAAACTTGCATACAAAAAGAAATCATATGCGAAGATGGTGAAAGAAGGGAAGAAGCAAGTAAGAGAGGGAGAAGGAGAAAAAGAGGTCATAAGAAAGAAATTTGTCATGTGGCTTAATAGAAAGGAAGAAAATGAACATGAAACATATAAGGTAGGAGACACAGTAACTGCAGCTCTGGGAATATCACCTAAAGAAGTAAGACATTTTATACAGCTTAATAAAGAGACTTACTGTGATATTTTGTTTGAAAAGGGACAATATATGAAATGTTTCTTACAGAAATTTAAAAACAAGAAAACTATAGTCCATGGAACTCTTATGAAGTACAGACATTTAGTAGAGAAACAAAAAAAAAGATTGCTGTGCAATTTAGAAATGAGGTACATACAGTATCATTAAAATACTCTTTAAAAACTGCAGGTAGGGAAGTTCTGGGCACTACAAAAATATATGATGATAGAGGTTTATGGACTGGCGTTGGGATTGTGGGATGATTTTGAAAATGGAAAATGAAACGATCATATATATACCAAGTATAATAAATGTTGAAGGCAACAGAGGTTTTGTAAGAAAAAGGAGACAACCAAAATGTGTGTTTTGCTGTGGAAAGAATGATCATTTAATAAGTAATTGTGATAATAGAAAATGTTTTATTTGTGGAAAGATGGGACATGAAGCAAAGAAATATAATTTGATGTGTAAAAAAATGTGGGAAAACGGGACATGACTGAGTAAATGGTGTTGAACAAATACAAGATGAAGAAAAAAAACAAACACAAGAAAGTGTATTTGATATAAAAAGTGTGTACCATGAACATGAAAAATAAACTACTATACAAGAAAAAAAAGCAAAGTATAAGGCAAATTAAAATGCTGAAGATGAAGAATTAGTATTGGAAAGAAGTGAAGAAGAAGAAGATATAACCTGGAAAATAGTGAGAGGAAAAATTCTATAGGGAAAAGGGTGAAGGACAGAAAAAGAAAAATTAAAAGTGTGATTGCAAAAGAAAATTAAAAAACAGTAAGGTGTAAGATGAAAAAATCTAATAGAATAAAAAAATCTGAAAATTCTATCAATAAATGTTAATATTATCAAGAATATTAAAAGAGGATCAGGTGTTTTGGAATGGCGAATGCTACCTGACATGCATGTAATTATTTTAGAATATACAAGAATACTAACAGAAGAAGAAAGGATACAAATGGAAAAGTTATGGGATAAAAGTTTTGTGTGGAATATGGGGAAGGTACATGTTCAGGGACCACTGTGTTATGTAATGAAACAGTTAAAATTTGAAATGCTACTTTAGTTGAATTGGACAGAATAACCATATTAGATGTAAGATATAAGAAATATGTGTATAAATTTATTGCAATATGCATAAATGTTACTAAAAAAGAAAGAGAGGAAATGTTTAAAAAATCTTAAACTATGTAGGAGTGAATATGAAAATAATACTAGTGGGAGATTTTAACTGTGATTTAAGGAAAAGAAAGAAAGAAGGGAATAATGTTAACAAAGTATATGAAATAACGAAAAGTGGAAGGTTATATATATGGGAAAATAAACATTGGATTTACAAAAGAAATGAGATCAAAGCAGAGTTAGATTATTTCATAATATCTGATAGTTTAAAAATGAAAAAACAGGGAATAAAGAAAACAGGATTTTCAGATTATTGGCTATATAGGTAGAAGAATAGGAGACAGGACAGCATATAAGATATTAATAGACTGAATGAGAAAGATTTAGATGAAAGAGATAGAAAGGAAATTGATCAATTATGAAAGGATCATGCAGAAATGAGAATATTTTATGAAAACTGGACTGATTGGTGGATAAACTTTAAAGAAAAATATAAAAAATGTCTCTTAGAATGTCAAGTGATAAGCAGAAGGAAAGAAAAACAAAATTATAGGTTATTAAGTCAGACATTATTTAAAAAAGTGTTAAGGAATAAGACTTTTATGAATAAGAAAAGGAAATATATGCAATGAACCAAGACAGGATTAAGAATTTGTTATGTAAGCAAACGGTAGCATTGTTGCCTCACAGCAAGAGGTTCTCCCGTTCGATTCTTGGCTGGAGTCCCGGGAGTGCTTTCTGTGTGGAGTCTGCATGTCCTCCCCGCAGTTGGGTGGGTGTTCGAAAGACATGCGTAAATGGGTGTACCTTCGTGGAAGGTTGAACGTCGAGCTTGCACCTCGACGTCCGTAAAAATCTATTGCCAATCATTAGCGGACTGGAGTTCTGCTGTGGCGACCCCTAACTGGGAAAAGCAGAAAGACAACAACAACAATGTAAGCAAAGGTATTTTCTACAAGGAAAAAAAGAAGACGTGGCTCTGTATTTGAGCAAGATAATGACAGAAAATTATAGAATAATAAGAGAATTGCAAAATAATAAAGGAGAAAAAGGAAATACACAAGAAAATTTATTTGAGGTAGTTAAGCAGTATATAAAATACATTTAGGAAGAGAGAGATAAAATAGAGACAAAGATGGAAAGTAAGTCAAGCAAAGAAGAGAATGAGATTATGAAGAAAAATATAAATATAGTAGAGTCTGATTACATTTTAAAAGATCTGGATATGGAGAAAGCTACAGGAATAGATGGAACTGAGAGTGGCAAAATATATCTTGTGGAAGTATTGAATAAATGGCTAGAAAAAGGGATAGTTTAAAAAGAAGTACATACACGGGCCATGAAATTTATATAGATAAAAGGAAAAAAGAATATATTAAAAATTGGAGACCAATAGTATTAAATAATATGGATTAAAAAGTATTTATGAGAATAATAGGGAGAAGATTAGGAAAAGCTGTGGATAAGTTAATGGAATCTATGATTTCTGGAAGAAAGGGAAAGAAAGTCAAGAGTTATTATGGATATTAAGAGAGGTGATAGATGATATTGTAAATGAAAAAGTAGACTCTAAAATAGTGGTGGAAGATGTGAGCAAGGCTTTTTATAGAATACGATACTAGGAATTATGGAATATATTAAGAGATTATAATGTAAGTCATAAAATAATAAAAGTTATAACATCAATATATGCAACTAACATTAAAATAATATTAAATAGATGATTAACTGAATAAATAAAAGAGTGTGGGATAAGACAGAGTTGTCCAGCAAGTAGTATTTTATTTGGATTAGTCAAGAATGTGATTGTAAATGAAATGAATAGAGAACTGAAAATGGCAAGGTATGGGACAAAGGGAGTATATGTTCCAATTATTCTTACATATGCAGATGATATGGTCTTAATCACTAAGAATAAGAAATGGATGGAACAAGAAATTAGAAAATCAAATAAGTATCTATGCTTGGCTTAAGTATTAATAAATACAAATGGAAGTAATTGTTTTTTGAGTGAATTGGAGCGTATTCACTTTAATGATGAACAATAGATACTTTGAGAATAATATTTTGGATTAATAGAAAGAGATAAATAAAATGGAAGAGACTTATACAATGGTTGAAAAATATGAATGTTTTGGAAATCATATAGATTGTCTTATAAGGAAAAAAGTATATTAATAATTCATATTATTTTGGGTAAATAATATATTTGGCAACCATATATATATTATCCTATATAAGTATAAAAAACTGTTATTGATCACATTTTCATTTATATGGGGATCAAGGTTGAATCCTGTAAGAACAGGAATATTGTATGTTAAGAAGAAGAAGAAGCATGGAGACTAGGATTAATCAATCCTATAGTTTGTGCTATAGTTCATGTGGCCTCTTTGAATCTGTATAAAATGCTGATAGGATTAAAAACAGAAAACAGAAATATAGTAAAAGGTATAATTAAGCACCCTCCAAGAGGAAAAAACGCTGAGAGAAGAAGGGAGCCACTTTTGAGATTTTAAGTATTTTTTCTCTGTTTATTTGCTAAGTTTTTCTGCATAGCTGCCTAGCTTGAGCATTTTCTGGCTTGTTAAACTTGATTTCTGTATTAGTAGCTGTATTTAGAGCACAACCAAAAGCTGTTTGCTGAATTTCCTGTTTGCACTTAATTTTAAATCGTTTTTTTCTTAAAACTTGCATATTTTCTGTCCTTGACCTAGCACTCTTGTGTGGGGTCATTTACTGCACTGTTATAACTTGATATTACTTGTGAACCTCTGCTATCTCTGTAAAACAAAACAAAAAATCTTGCTTTTTCCCATTTTTCTGAGAGTTAAAAGTTCAGTTACAGGCTTGCTGTTCCTGAACTGTTTGAAAGTTTCTGTGAGGCCATTTTGCTTGGGCTGAAGGAGGGTCTCTCTGTTCATCAGTGGCAGTGACTAACATTGAGCAGCTTCCCTGCCCCCCGTAGAGGTGGTTACTGACTTGAAACTGTAGTTTTATTTTCCCTTTTTGGGTCTATTCCTGCTTCTTTCCAGCCCCTGCTATCAAGCACGCTTTAACGTGCTTTAGCGCGATTTAGCCGGAGTTGCCACTAGAGCAGCATCGGGCAGCTGGTTAAACAAGGTTAAACTCTTTCTGGCTCCAGAAAGTCTGTTCTTCAATTTTTCCCTTAGAACTGCTCTGTTAGGAACCTAAACAGTTTACACCTACACTAAAAAGTGCAGCACTTGTTCCAAATAGCTTTTCTTCTCAAAAGCTCAGCACTTGTCTTATAAGCATATCCCTTGTCTTATAAGCATTCTTTTGCAGGTCAAGCACTCCTATACTATACAAATCTCTCACTAGCAAAACCCCCAGGAGTGCCCACTTCCTGCTAAGCCCACTACTTTTCTGTCTCATACCAACTCATAATTCTTTCTAGCATGTCGAAGGGTCAGATGCTGGCGGCCTCTCCTGCCCATTTGGTGAATCTGGGAATTCTGAGACAATGTTACAATTGCCTCATGTACACGGACAACCATCTCCTCCTCCCATGTAACACTAACACTTGTGAGAGATGCAGCTATTTAGCCAGACTGGAGGCTGAGCTCTCTCAACTCAGGACTGGCAAGACCAGGCAGGAGGAGAAGGCAACTACACACACCACAATACCAGTCTCACATAACTCAACCACACCACTGAATCAAACACATAAACACACTAAGACATACTCGGAGGCTCTGAGTAAAATTTACCTAAACAGCAGAGGCCTCCAAAGCAGACACCCAAGCAACTGCAAACTCAATACACCACACAAACAACACATAAACAACAAAATCAGTGTGCAAAGCAGTCACTGCCCTTAAGGCCAAATACAACACCAAACATACTTGTCATAGGTGACTCCATAGTCAGACACACTGACCTCCCGCTCACCAGACTGAGTAAGGAGAAGGTCACAGTAAGCTGCCTGTCGGGCACTAGAATCCGCCACATAACACAAGCACTCAGGTCTCTCAACAGCAGGTACAAGTACGACTCAGTCATTGTCCACGCTGGTGTCAACGACCTGAGACGTACCTCCTTGGACTACATGAAAAGAGACATTGAGGAGCTCTCTGATTATGTAGCCCAGGCAGGTATGACCCGGACCTTGAGCAGTATCCTACCTTCACCTAGAATGATGCCACAATACAGTGATAAGATGATCAGCTTTAATAACTGGCTTAAATTCTGGTGTCATTCAAAGGGGATCCAATGTCTGTCTGCCTGGGATGACATGCTGGACAAGCCACGCTGCTTCCAAGGGATGGCTTGCACCTGTCACCCCTAGGCTTCCGGATATTGGCAAAGGCTCTTGCCACCCCATAGTGCCTTTTTAGGCAAGGCTCAAATTCTAAACCTACCACCCTAGAACACAAAAAGTAAAAACTAAGGGTAATGCTGCTCAATGCCAGAAGTCTCAATCTCAAGATGCACGCACTCGAGGCCCTTCTCAGTATGGAGAACATCGATGTCTGTGCTGTGACAGAAACCTGGTTCAAGGCTCCTGAGAGCACCCCAGCACTAGCAGGTTTCACCTCATATCATGCCCGCCCCAAAATCCGGACAACACCAAGAAAGGAGGGTGTCCATATTCATAAAGGACACCCACACCTCAAGGTTGGTGGCAACGCACGATGCATCGGAGACCATCCAGGTGCAATTAACCATAGGCAAGACTGCTCTGCAATTTGTAGCATGTTACAGGCCACCCTCTCAAACTCAGGAACCTCACATGGCCTTCCTGAAAACAATGGAGGGATAAATGTATCTCCAAACACCATCATACTAGGTGACTTCAACTACCCTAATATAGACTGGGAACACTACTCAAGCCCAAACACTCTAGCCCAAAGGTTCCTGGAGTTCATAAACTCAAATGCCATGGAACAACTAGTCACCATCCCCACAAGAGGAGAAAACATACTTGATCTCATCATCATGAACATGGGATCACAATGTTCAACACCAGAAGTATACCCCTCACTGGTGAGATCAGATCATAAACTAATCTCGCTGAAGGTCCTCATCCCGCCCCACCTGAAACAAAAAGACCACAGTGAAAACTTCTCAAAAGCCGACTTCACACTTCTAAAACTAGTGTGGTCTCCTTTAAGGCCCCTGAACCAGTGGTAAACATTACTCAAACCGCTGAATCACTTACAAATGCCTTCTACCAGCACCTACAGGACTGCATGGATCAGGCAATCCCAAACAAAACTAAGACTCTTTGTACCAAAGGCAAGCGTCCAGTCTGGTGGACCCCAGCCATAAACAAGCTCTACAACAAAAGGAGGAAGCTACTACAAGATAGAGCAAAATCCTTGAAAGGTAAGACACCTTTGACCATTATAAGTAAAAAACTAAGAGCTCTCATAAAATCATCCAAGGCAAATTTTGAGAGAAAAATCGCCAAGGATTCAAAAGACAATCATAAGGCCTTCTTTAGCTATGTTAGAAACCTAGGAGGAAACTCCCAGATATGCTCAGAATTAGTTCAAAATGATGTGAAGATTACTGAACCTACACACATTGCCAACATACTGGCTGACAGGTTCAGTGCAAACTTCTCCCCCAAAAGGAGAGATATCTATACCAGAGGATTGTAGCCCCCAAACATCTCCAACGCCCAGGTGAGAACTGCTCTCTCCAAAGCAAAAACACAGCATCCATGGGACCGGATGGTGTCCCGGCTGTGTGCTCCATGAACTCAATGAGGAATTAAACCCGCAGTTAGGACAGCTGTTTAATCTTAGCCTCACCTCAGGATACGCACTCAAGGAGTGGCGACGGCGACTGTGGTCCCACTTCACAAGGGCGGTGCCTTCACCGACCCTGGAAATTACCGTCCCATTAGCTTGACAAGCCTTATCTGCAAAGCCATGGAGAGGATCATAATGGAACTCATAAATAAAGACATAGGGAACTTGCAGACTTTGGATCCAACCCAGTTTGGCTTTGTCAAAGGCAGATCATGCCTTTTAAACTTGGTTGACTTTTTCGAGACAGTCACCAAGGCCATTGATGAGGGAAAGGCAGTCCATACAGCCTACCTTGACCTGGCAAAGGCCTTGACACAATACCCCACTCAGGTATTATCAAAAACTCATCAGCTTGAATGTAAACCCATACATCACAAGATGGGTTGCAAACTGGCTAAGTGACAGAACCCACAGGGTCAGAGTTGCTGGAGCCATGTCAGACTCAAAGCCTGTCACAAGTGGTGTCCCACAGGCTCAGTCCTGGGTCCACTCTTGTTCGGCATCTACTTTCTGAAGTACAAGCAAACACAGGAGGGTTATGGCTGACAAAGTTTGCAGATGACTGAGAACTGGGCGACATAGCCGAAAACACCTCTCACACAGATATCCTCCAGAAGGGCCTCACAGAAACGGATAACTGGTGCCAGAGCCATGGCCTAAAGTTAAATGTCAAGAAATGCATAGTCATACCCTTCGGGAAAAACAAGGTTACCCTAGCTACCATATAGGTGGCAATCCACTGAGCACAGAAGAAATCATCAGGGATCTGGGGACCCAGGTTGACAGTAGCCTTCGCTTGACACTCATGTTGCTAAAGTAGTTAGGAAAACCTTCTACATTGCCCACCTGATCATGAAGGGATTCACATCTAGATCAAGGGAGGTCATCGCCCCTGTACTCATCACTCATTAGACCTATGATTGAGTACAATGCCCCATTCGGAATGTATCTGACCAGACACCTGCAGCAGCTGGAAAGGCCCCAAAAGTTCCTCACCAAAAGGATAAAGGGTCTCAAAAATATGTCTTATGCTGCCCGACTGAAAGAACTCCAGCTCTATTCAGTCTCATACCACTTGCTCAGAGGTGACCTGTGCCTGACATATAAGGCCATGTCAAACCCTGATTTGATGAATATGCTTCACCTCAAAAATCTAGATCCCTCAGAACCACAAGGGCGGAGACTTAAACCTGACACGGTTATTAATAGAACATGCTGGAGGGACAGATTCATCACCCAGAGACTCCCTATGCTGTGGAACAAAATCCCGGTACATGTGAGGCAGAGCACCTCGCTGGCCTTGTTCAAGAGGAATCTTGACCAATGGATGGGGGATCGCAGATATACCCCAGGGATTACTTCAGTGTCACTGCTTGACAGAGGCACAGCAAAATAATAGGCATAGTTTTATTCAAACTAAAGGGGTGGCGAAAGCCAAATAACTATGGGCTAGGCTTATAAATGCCCTTGGGCAGATAGCCTAGTATGAACCTATGAACCTAAAAACTTTGGGGAAATGGAAGAAGTATGTAAATGAAGATATTAAAGAATATTATAACAAGATATTATTAAGGAAATTGAAAATGAAATATGTAGAAAAAACAAAAAAGTGGTATGTAATTATAATGAATGAACATTATTATATTTATAAAGCACTAATAAAATAAGTAACAAAGGGCCACAGCTCCAAAGGCAAACCAAAACTTTAATCTGTGAGCGCTTATATTCACTCAAATCAAATGAACTTCTTCAGACAAATTCAAACAGTAAAACCCCTCCTTATATAACCAAGAAATCACATGACCCATAAAATGAATTACATCACAAGTTTAAAACTGATTGTTAAAAGGCATATACATATTTATAAAGATATTTACATATATTTTAAAATACTTTTTATGCACAAAGTGAAGAATTATTAATATATAAAAAACAATCAAAAAGGTGCATCCATACAAACCTATAAGTACATGAAATATATTATCTTATAAGAACATTCTATACTGAATTTCATAAATTCATTCAGCATAATAAATGTTTAAGCTTGAATAAACACGTAACAGAACACTGCTCATTAAGGCATGGGTAACTATGAGCATTTAAGGTAAGTTGCCACCATAACTCTTGTCTTTCAAGTAAAAGGGTTGTATGCCCACCTCTAGGACCCTCCATCACCTGGTCAATCATCTTAAATTTAAAGTGATGCTCAGGGTTGTCCCTAATGTGGTTGACCAAAGCATTATTTTCTCTGTTTCTATTTATACTATAAATGTGTTCATAGATTCTTTCTTTGAACCTACGATTGTTTTTTCCAATATAAAATGCCAGACAGAGCTGACATCTTGCCAAATATACCACACTTTTAGAGTTACGGTCATATCTAGCAGTGAGTGAAAAATGCCTGTTAGCAATTGTATAGTCCCTACCTATGTCTATGAACCTGCAATAGGCACAGGCTTTACATTTAACCATTCCTGGGTTCCAGTTGTACAATGTATGCTCTTTCTCTAATATATTTTTTAAGTTAGCTCCTTTTCTATACACAACTCTTGGTAGGGCACCCAATTTAGATCTAAGATCCGTGTCTCCCATAAGGATACACCAGTTTTTTTAACAGGGTTCCCCTTATGGACTCACCATAAGGTGTATATGTAGTAATTAAGATGACAATATATATCTGTTCTTATCCCTATTGTTATTACTGTGCATTGGCATATTTATGCCAGCACTATTACCCTCAGTGGTGGCAGGGCTAAGCATATGAGCTAATAAGGCTGGTGGTCCCAAAATGGGTGAGAAGTGCCCCTCCCTTCTTTTTATTTGGACTCCTTTTATGAGTCCCTGCAGTATCACTTCTGGGTAGCCCCTTCTTTCAAACATTTGTTTTAAATTATTGCATTCTTGCATGAATTTTCTATCCAAGGTGATCACCTGTGCTGCCCTAACCAGCTGACCTTTGACTATAGATTTTTTCTGGTATTGTGAATGGCAGCTTGTGTAATGTAAAAATGAGACTGAGTAGGTTTCCTTTCTATGAATTTTAGATAAGTAGCATCCCCCTAAAATGTCCTTAGTTAATTCCACATCCAAGTAAGCAATCTTTATGCTGTCAAAATTGGATGAGAATTCCAGAAAGGATGTGCTAGCATTCATCTCATCCACTATTTCCTTAGCCGTAGTTTCATCTCCATTTATGATCTTAAATATATCATCCAAAAATCGCATATAATACATGATTTTATCTTTGATGTTACTTCTGGTAAACACAAAATGGTGCTCCCAGAAGGCCATAACTAAGTTGGTGAAACTACCTCCACATGGGGACCCCATAGCTACTCCCCTTTTCTGTAGGTAGTATGTACCATTAAACATGAAAAAATTGTTCTGCAAAATGATGTATAATAGTTCTTCAACAAATCTAGTTTATTTGCTGGGGCACCTCTTTCTACTAACACATATACCACCCATTCAATTCCTAAATTGTGGGGGATGACTGTGTAAAGGTCTTTTACATCCACAGTTAATAAGTTGAGCTCTTCACTACATTCCTGATCATTCATGTCCCTTAAAAATGACCAGGAGGTCTTACAAATTTGGTGTTCCACTGTTACATATTTTTCAAGATACCATCAACCACCTTAGCACAAGCATATGTGGCCGAATTTCTCCCATCAATTATGGGGCGTAGAGGAGGGTTAGCCAGATTTTTATGAATCTTTGGAGTTCCAAAGATAACAGGTGTGATAGGTGTTGATGTTGTTAAATACTTAAACATATCCAAGTCTATTTGACCACAAATAAAAAAATCATTAATGTAACCTCTTATTTTCCTGTATGCTACATTAAGTTCATTTAAAGACACCATTTCATAACTGTCCTGTTTCAGCATTTCCTCCATTCTACAGTTATAATCATCCTTAGTCATAAATACTAGCCCCCCCCCCCTGTCTGGCTTCATGACTCTGATGATGGCAAGCCTCAAAGCATTTAGTTCCAGTACATTTTCATTAGTCATATTCTTTTGCAATCCCCAATGAGCATAAGAGCCCTTTAATTTATTTCTAAAATCAATTTCACATATTTTTTTCAAAAAGTGCTAGTGTAGGATCCAAGGGTGGGTTAAAGATACTAGGAACCCTGTTTTCATTCACATTATTCATTTCACAACCATGAAATAAAAGCTGTAAATTTAATTTACGTATGTAGAGCTTAAAATCCATCAGTACAGTGCCTATATTTGCTTTCTGCATTGATATAAATGTCAATCCCCTTGGTAAAAGTTCAATTAAATTAGGTTCTATAGTCACAGTAGTAAAGTTAAATATATTGAAGTCACCTTGCTGGTTAGTTTGAATAACAGGATGTCCAGCTAATTCACTGTGGTTGTATTCCTCACAAAAAGTAACAGCTGCTTCACTGTGGTTGTTTTCTTCACCAGAAATAACAGTTCCATGCTCATTTTCATTTTCTTCAAGCTGTACTTCCTAGTTTGCTACTATCTCTGTTTGTTGTAGTGGTTGTTTTTCTGCAATTTCACCTTCTCTTTGGTGCCTCCTCGTTGCATTTGACCGTTGTATGTAGAAACACGAAAATTTCATTCCCCTGAAACTCCATTGATGTTTCTCCCTTGCAAACGCTCACTTCTTCTTGGCTGGCTTGTCCCTTCCTGTTCCCATGGTTCAGTGACATCACCAGTGATGTCACAAGTGGGTGGATCTGCTTTAGCCTCTTCATGCATATTAATATTAACAAAGCATTGTGGTTGGTTTACAGGGGCTTTGCTACTCTTGATGGGCATTCTTGAGTGTGGGAAAGCCAGCCCATTAGTGTAGTCATCAAGGTCTCTCTGTAGTTTCTTGGTTTTTGTAGCTTTATATTTTAAAATCAAGACATCAATAGACTCAAAAGTTCTATTGTATTCAAATTTGTATCTATCAAAGTCAGTGTTGGTTTTAATGCTATCCTCCAGCATTAACAGTTCATTAAACAGCTCAGCATTTTCTTTTTTATAATTAGATATCATCATTTTCAATAAGCTAAGCCCCTGTTGGTTAAAAAATGAAACCAGTTCTAAGTGAAATTGGGAGTTTGGTATAACCTCCATTGGATAGGAATAATACCTTAACCCTTTTGGTACCTGCTCACATTTCAGACATTCTTCTAGGTACACTATTTTCAATGGAGTCTTTCTATATTTAAGCAAACTTGCATCAAACTGCTTCAATACAGTCCTGATATCAGTGCCACTGACCGGTTGTTCCACTGTAGCATTAAAATTATCCTGTTGTAGCCCAAGGGAAAAATCTTGCTCCAACCATTCCCTTAGCTCTGGAAATCCATTAAGCCTCCGTGGCAGTTCACCTCCATGCAGGTTATAACTCAGTCTTTCATTTGGCTGTTGGTCATGGTTAGCTCTATAAGGTGATTCAGTAGTGGATGTTTGTCTCATGAGCAGCCTAGGGAGTTTGGTAACAGAAGATAAACCCACATTTGATAAACTCACATTGGGTATTGTTTGCACATTCCTTCTTCCATTAGTATCATTAGCCAACAGCCTGCCATTCAAGTCAACCACTTTCTGTGATAAAGTTTGTACAATCCTTGTAAGGTTTGTGATAGATGCAGCAACATTGTTCTCATTTTGTGTTTCTGAGAACAAATTAGGGGTATTAAGTTGACCTTCATTAGCCAAGCCCTAACAAATGAAATGACCAGCGAAAAAATAAAGCACTAATAAAATAAGTAACAAAGGGCCACAGCTCCAAAGGCATACCAAAACTTAATCTGTGAGCGCTTCAGTTCACTCAAATCAAATGAACTTCTTCAGACAAATTCAAACAGTAAAACCCCTCCTTATATAACCAAGAAATCACATGACCAATAAAATGCATTACATCACAAGTTTAAAACTGATTGTTAAAGGGCATATACATATTTATAAAGATATTTACATATACTTTAAAAGAATTTTTAAGCACAAAGTGAAGAATTATTAATTTACAAAAAACAATCAAAAAGGTGCATCCATACAAACCTATAAGTACATAAAATATTATGTTAGGTTATATAAGGAGGGGTTTTACTGTTTGAATTTGTCTGAAGAAGTTCATTTAATTTGAGTGAACAAAAGCGCTCACAGATTAAATTTTTGGTTTGCCTTTGGAGCTGTGGCCCTTTGTTACTTATTTTATTATTATATTTATCCCTGGAAATATTTAGAAAAATGAAAAAAGAATTGCAATTAAAACAAGGTTTATATGGAGCAAAAATGTATGAATGTAAAGATTTTATGTGGAGATTAACAATAGGCAAATTGCCTGTTAAGGCAAATATATCATATAAAAGGATTCAAGAGAGGATATGTAGCTATTGTGGGGAAACTGAGATGACAGAGCATGTTTTTTGAAATATGTAAAATAAAAAAAATGTGGAAGAAATTGTGTAAAATTAACGTATTGGATGATTTCAAAACAGTATTTTTTTTTTATTTATTTATTTAATATTTGTTTACCAGGAAAGTCCAACTTGGAACAAAGCCAATTTTCAGTACAGGCACAGGGAGAAACACTCCAGATGCATGGCTTTATAATGTGGGATGCAACTGGACTACCTGGAGGAAACCATCATGAATGCAGGGAGGACATGTACGCTCTGCACAGAAGGCGCCCCAGCCAAGAATTGAACCGGAGACCTCTTGCTGTGAGGTAACAACACTACTGCTGCACCACTGCTCTGCTGTTATACTTCATATAAATATGAATATGATACTTTAATAGAACCAGTGGAACAAACCAAGCTCCTAGAGGTCACCATAGAGAACAACCTTATATTTGACAAACACCTTGCTATGTCAATCAAAAGGGTTTACATCAAGCTAGGCTCCCTCTATAGAATCAAGCCCTACCTAACTGACACCACAAGAAAGGCCATATCCAGAACTCACCTTCTTTCCACTCTACTTTATGCTTTGCCACTCTTACAAACCTAAGAAAAACTAATTTAAATAAATTTGAGTCCTGTTACAATAAAATAGCAACATTTGCCTCTACCCTTCCTTATAAATCCCATCATTGCACTGCTCTGCACCAACTAAGGTGGCTTAAACTTCCCAATCTGCTAACCTTTAATCAAGTGAATTTCAGTCATACCATAGTACGCCATCCAAAAAAGCTGCCCTTCTCTCATACACCTATTTCAGTCCTATTCCTGCCCCTGATGACTAAGGTAATTCAACAAAAACCTGCAGACAGTAACTAAATCCAATAATAGCAATGGTGATTCCCTGTTCTTATACCAAACTTCTCAATTGTGGAATTCCTTATCACAAACAATACTCAATATATCTAACACTTCCAATTTCAAACAATTACTAAAGGAACACCTAACCAACAACTGGCTTTGCTCCTGTTCCAAACCAGGATGAAAAATGACTCACTACCTCTAACTCTTTCTTACTCTGACTCTCTAACTCTAGTCAGTCTCATTCCCTATACTTTTCATCATGGCCCACTGTCTATCCATCTCTTCTTTCTCTGTCACTCATATATTTTACTCTCTTTCGTAACAACATTATTCCAATCTACTAATTCATATTCATGTTTTATTATGTCATCTCATATAAATGACCTCTATTCTATGCATTATACATTCTGAATTGAACACTAAATATTGTATAAATTGTTATATACAATATAACAGTTATACGTATTACAATGTTTCTTAATATTAGTTAATGTATATATTTTTTAATATTGTTTAACATTATTTGCATGTTTTGTATATTTGT
This sequence comes from Protopterus annectens, assembly GCF_019279795.1. NCBI lineage: Eukaryota > Metazoa > Chordata > Ceratodontiformes > Protopteridae > Protopterus > Protopterus annectens. The sequence continues at coordinate 1,795,157,937 of NC_056732.1, forward strand.
CCTATGGAGCTTTTCTCCCCAGGCCTCTGCTGAAAAAGGGCCACTGGCTCAGTCAGACATTCCTGGTAAACACATGTAAGATACAATAAATAAATGACAGAATATGGATGTTATGCTAACAAAAGGAAAAAGAATGTGAAGGAAATTGATAGAAAGTTAGTTTATATTAAGGGCTATTTAGAATGAAAGACTGAATGAAATAAAATACAATGGGAAATGGGTATTGTCTGAAATCTTGAAGATCAGTTTTTTGTTGTGGAAAAAAAGGTGGGGGTAATAATTGAAATATATGGTGTATAGTATTTTATAACATAAATTTGCAATCAGTCGTAAATAATGTATATAATGTAAAGTTATTATAATTAATAAAGAACGCCTACTCTTCACTGATATAAGTGGACCCATTTTGGGGAGCAGTTCCTTTTCACATTCCAGGCACAAAGGCGGTCCAGAGAAACAAGGCGCGAGATGGAGAGAGAAAGAAATGATAGCATGGTGAAAGAAATAAAGGAGAAAGCAAATATCAAGACTAGAGAATGTGTGCAGGATTCTGAGGAAATGTTTCAAAGAAACCTGTTTGAAGTAGATGAGTGAGTAAATAACTTATGTATAATTAAACCCTCCAGTCAGGAGGGATGCGGGATGATTTACTGAAAGAAATGATAGTGCAGAGTGAGCGAGAAAATGAATGAGATGTTTCCTGTGAGTACATTATGGAGAAAATACAAACAGTGAATGCAGAGACAATCCTGAAGAATAACAGTGAGACAGAAAATAAAACATATGCAGAGAAACTAAAATAAAGCAAAAACTGGAGTAGCAGAAAAGAAGGCAGAAGAAAATGAAAAATGGAAGTACATGGTAATGATTCAAAGTAAAGAAGACAAAGGCATGGACAGGTATGAAGTGAGGGACAATTTAATAGTATCTTTGGGTATAAAAGCACATGAGGTAAGAGCATTTATTCTCATTAGCAAAGAGACATTTTATGACATTATATTTGAGACTATTTTTCAATGGAAAATTTTCTTGGAGAATATGATGAAAGAAAAACTATAATCCATGGAATCTTTATGTGATAAAAGCATTTAACCAGGAAACAAAAAAATAAGATTTATTTCAAACAGAGGTAGAAACAGAGGACTTTGAAAGGAAATTTGAAAGCTTTATGCAAAGTAATATTGGACACTGCAAACGTTTATGACAAAAGGGGTTTATGGACTGGTGGCTGGGACTGTAATATTGTTTTAAAAATAGAAAGATCAAACATTATGCATATAGAAAGTGTGACAAATGTGGAGGGGAATAGGGGTGCTCTAAAATAATGGAGACAACTCAAAACATGTTTGTTTGTGTGTGTGTGTGTGTGTGTGTGTGTGTGTGTGTGTGTGTGTGTGTGTGTGGAAAACAAGAACATGATATATGTAACTGTGACATAAGAAAATGTTTTATTTGTGGGGAAGTGAGACATGATGCAAAAAATGTGAATTGAAATGTTATAAATGTAACACAATTGGACAGGTATGGATGGATTGCAAAAATTAAAATAAGACCAAGGAAACAAAATGAAAGAGAAAAAGAATGAGAGAAGTAAGTTTAGAAACACTAGAAATAGAAGAAAAATTAGATGAGAAAAAGAATAATAAAGAGGACATAGAAGAAGATTCTGAGGGCAGCCACGGTGGTGCAGTGGTTAGCCTGGCTGCCTCACAGCAAGAGGTTCTCTGGTTCAATCCTCGGCTGGGGTGCCTTCTGTGTGGAGTCTGCATGTCCTCCCTGTGGTCGCGTGTGTTTCCTCCGGATGCTCCGGTTTCCTCCCACATCCCAAAGACATGCTGTAGGTGGCTTGAACACACTAAATTGGCCCTAGGCGTGAGTGCGTGCATGTGTGTGCCTTCTGTGGAAGGTTGGGCGCCGGGATGGCAACTCAACACTGTAAAACTCCACTGCCAATCATGAGCAGATGGTGATTTGCTGTGGTGGCCCCTAACCGGGAAAAGCCGAAAGAAGAAGAAGAAGAAGGTTCTGAAATAAGTGCTGAATAAGACATAAACTGGGAGGCAGTAAAAGATAAAAAGAACTCTAAAAAGACAGAAAAGGAAAATCTAAAGGGTTAAGCACAAAAGAAAAAAGAAAGGAAATGGATAAAAAAGAACATGCACAGTTAAAGACTGGGGCTTAGTAGAATGGTTAAGGTTTTTGACACAAGATATTGTCCTTGATTCTCACTTTTAGGAAGGAAATTAGTTAGGCTTAGAATGGCCTATTAAGAAAGTTAACCTAGTAATTAGCTATGAATTTATGACATCATGAATCTCAGGAAAAGGGAAAATAAACATTTTAGAGTGCTTTCCATAAATGTGAACTGTATTAAAAATACAGTAAGAATATGAATTTTTGAGTGATGTAATACATGTGTTGTAAATGTACTTACATTAGATGACACAAGATTTTTAACAAATGAAGAAAGATTACAAACAGATAAACTATGGGTAGGAAAGATAATCTGAAATTTGGGAAATGAGAGATGTTAGATATAACTTTATTAGCCACTGTAGATTTAAAATGGAAAGAACAAGTGTATAGAATTATAACATTTTATGCGTATACTAATTGTAAAGAAAGGGAAAGCTTATTTCTTCAGATTTTAGACTATGAAGTGATAAATATGAATATTATAATAGTAGGAAATTTTGTATGACTAGAACTGAAATAGATTATTTTATAGTATCAAAACATTTAAGTTATAGGAAAAAGAGGGTAGTAGACACAGGATTTTCTGATCATCTTGCAATATGGCCAGATATAAAGGAAAACAATGACTATATAAAAATCGGCAAAACAATAAAAAGGAGAAAGGAGAAAGCATGGAACGAAGAAGGAAAGTGATTAGTAATACAGTTATGGAAAGATCATAATACTATGAGAGCATTTTATAAAAAATGGTCTGAATGGTGGATGATATTTAAGGAAAAATATAAAAAAATGTTTTTTACAGTGACAATATGATGTGAGAAAGGTAAAGAAAGAAAAATATAAAAGAACATATAATGATGCATTGGAAGACTTAGAACATAATGACAGAAAGTATTTTGATAAAGAAGAAGAATTATATGAAAGCAAAAAATACAAGAATTATTATAAGCAAATAAATTTTTAAAAGGAAAAAGAAAAGTATAGAGTTACTTAAACAGATTAGTAAAGGAAGATGGTAGTGTAATGGGAGAAATAAAAAAATGTAAAAGGAGAAATAGAACCCAGGAAAAGACTACGAGTAGTGTAGTGCAATACGTACAAGAAATATTTTAAAAGAAGAAAGTAGTGAAAAAACATGGAAAGTAAAAAAGTTAACAGAAAAAGAGAATAAAGAGCTGGAAAAGGAATTTTCTTTAAATGAGGTAGATAATGTATTAGGGCAAGTAAATATAGATTTGGCTCTATGACCAGATTGAATAGTGGTTGAGATATATAAAAAAATATAAGGGACTGGCAAAAATATATATATTTTAAAGATTTTGAAAGAATGGTTAAATGAAGATTTTATGTATAAATAATTATATTGTGGAATACTTAAATTCCTAAGGAAGAGTGGAGACAAAAACTGGAGAATGATAGTACTGAATAATAATAAGACCTCTATGAAAATAATACAAAAGACATTTGAACCTAAAATGAAAAAAACATCATGGAAGATAGCATATAAAGTGCAAAGGGGAAGGGTTGTCAAGAATTATTAAAGATAGAGAAACTGAGGATGATATTATGAACAGAAAAAAAGAAGCAAAATCATGTTAGGAGACCTTAATAAGGGATTTGACACAATTGGACATGAAATCTTAACAGCAATAAAACAAGAATACAATATAAGTGAGAAAGTTAGGAGATTATGCATGTTACCACACAATAATAAAGGAAAACTACTCATAAATGGCTGTTTAAGCCAAGCGGTACATATGAAGATTGATGTGAGACAGGGATGTCCAATGAGCTGTATACTCTTGGCATTAGTTATGAATGTGATAGTATGTGAAATAAATTGCAAAATGAAGGAGGCGGGGTATATAACACCTGAAGGGTTAAGAATTCCAGTTCTGTTAATATATGTAGATGATATTAAAATAATTGAAAAATACAAAATCTGGATAAAAAAATTAATAATTTGCACAAATAAGTGTCTAGAAATGATAGGGATGGTTTTAAATAACAGAAAGGTAAAGGTTTAGGTGATGTAATAACAAAAGAGAGTATATATTTTACAATGAATGAAATTTCTGTGTAAGGTATAAGATTTGGGAATAAAGATAAACTGTCATTCAGAAAAAATGTATTTGATAAATTCAATAGTGATGGGAAAAACAGCATACTTAGCAAGTGCTGCAAACAGTATTTGAAAATGAATTACTGTAGATAAGTTTTTCATTTATATGGGGTTCTAGATTAAACACAGTAAAAAGAGAAGTTTTGTATGGAAATAAAGAAGAAAAAGGTTTAGGGTTAATTAACCCAGTGGTATATGCTGCTCATTAAATTTGTACAGGATAAATAGGTTCATAGGTTCATAGGTTCATACTAGGCTATCTGCCCGAGGGCATTTACAAGCCTAGCCCATAGTTTTGTGGCTTACGCCACCCCTTTAGTATGGGGAACTATACCCATTATTTTGCTGTGCCTCTGTTGAGCAGTGACACTGAGGTAATCCCTGGGGTATATCTGCGATCTCCCATCCATTGGTCAAGATTTCTCTTGAACAAGGCCAGCGAGGTGCTCTGCCTCACATATACCGGGATTTTATTCCACAGCATAGGGAGTCTTTGGGTGATGAATCTATCCCTCCAGCACGTCCTATTAATAGCCATGTCGAGGTTTAAGTCTCCCGCCCTTGTGGCTCTGACGGATCTAGATTTTTTGAGGTGAAGAAAATAAATTCCCACTGCCAGTCTCGAACCCAGGACCTTGGTAACATTAGTCTGTATGACCTACCAGTAAGCCATGACAGCCAAATGAAGAATATGAAAGATTAGCAGTAAGACTGTGTAGATATACATATGATAAATTTGGGGATATGGTAAAAAAAATAAAAGAGAAGGAGAATATATAAATGAAGAAATAAAATATTACCAAGAAAAATATTTTTGTGGAAAATACAAATTGGTCATATAGAAAAGGATAAAAAAGTATGGTATAAGAATGTAATGATAAAATGTTACTATGTAAAACCATGGCAAAATCTATCATATGAGAAACTCAAAGCTACAAAAATAAGAAGCAAATGGTGTAATCAGAAAGAATGTCAAGATTTTTGTGGGGGTTGGTAATAGATAAATTGTCTATAAAAGGACAAATGTTACATAAAATGAAAAGTGATATAATATATTTACACTGTCAAGAAGAAGAAATTATGGAATGTGTGTTTTTGGACAAGCTACTGTGACCAGTTATGCAATCCTCTGATTTCATAGGTTCATAGATTAGTACTAGGTTAACTGCCCTTGTGAGCCATTTTAAGCCTAGCCAATTATCCCCTGTGAGACTCAAACCCTGCACCTTATGTTTGTAAGGCAAACACCTTAACCATTAGGCCATCCTCCCAACAAAATGGAAAAGAGTAAAAACGTTATGGGGAAAACTATGTAAAGAATTTTTTTTAAAGATAAAATAAACATGGGTATGCTCAAATATGGATATTATAAGAATAGTTGTAAAGAATGTTAAACAAATAGATAAAAAGCTATTTTTGATATATGGGTTATATGGAATGAAAGAATAAATAAAATTATGTTTAATGGTAAATGGATTTTAGCAGCAACAGTAAGTAAAATTATTTGGTGGTTATGGAAAAGGAGTAAGGGTCTAACTGGGATAAAATTTAGATTGAAAAGGAAATTATGAATATGTGTAAACAGATGTGTACATTTATATATTTGTAGATATATGCAAATATATATATATAAATATTTGTAAATATGTAAATATTTTGTAAATAAGAGTTATTTTTGTATATAAATAAAAGACCCCTACTCTTTTCGATAGGCGCCATGGGATCTTTTTACATCCACCTGAGCTACCACCAACTCAAGCAGATGGAGCCTCAGTTTAATGCCTCATCCAAAGGACAGTATAGTCAGGAGTGCAGCACCACCCTTATGTTGCACTGCAGTGTCAGAAATCATTTTACCTGGTGTGGGAATAGAATCTATAGCCTTCGGTACTAAAGTACTAAAGTAACCTACATAAGCCACACAGGCCTTCTATAAATGTAAGCTAAGAAACAACTGCCCTCAGCAACCTCACAAACAGACATCATGGGCAGCACCCACCATGAAACATATGGCTAAGAGTCACACTGAATCATTTAAAAAGCCCATAATGCAGTCTTCCACACAAATTAATATCCCAGTCAAATTAACCTCCATAGTGAGACACACCAATACACAACTCACTAAGCTGTGCAAAGAAAGGTTCATAATCGGATGCCTATCAGGCACCAAGACTTACCACATCAAGCAAGCAGTCAAGTCCTTGCACAACAAATACATATATGACACATTTATAGTACATGTGGATGTAACTTCCTTGAAATGTACCTCCTTGAACTCTATGAAGAGAGACATGATGGAGCTCTCAGAATATGTGTCTGACACAAGTATGAGCCTAGCCTTATGCAATATTCCACCATCATCGAGAATGGTGCCACATTATGAACAAAAGATCAAGGATTTGCAAAACTGGCATAGCTTAAGGTGTCATTCAAAGGGGGTGCAATTTATATAAATATAGGAACAGAGTGTAGATAGTCCCAACTGCTTTTCCAGAGATGGCACTACTTCCCCTAAGATTTAATCCTTGTCCACCCCTAGTTCCTTTTTTAGGTGATGACAGTCTTCTAATGCTTTTAGCATAACTAAACTGAATCCAAATAACATTAATATATTGTTGATCAATGCTAGAAGCCTTAACAAAAACTCCACTACCTACAAGCATTTCTTACCCTAGAAAATGTTAATATATCTATGATCACAAAGACCTGGTTTAAAAGCATTGATAGGACTCCAACAGTGCAGGATTGTAATGTCTGTCATACAATCACACCCACTGCATTAGACAAAGGCACTAAATGCAGTGATGTGTCCAAAAACACTTAATCTAAGATGAAAACATTGATCTCCTCCACCTCCAACTTAACTAGTACAGAGTCTTTGGGTTCCCTTTTTAATTTTGAAATACTGAAATCCCGAATTTCAGTATTTCGAAATTAAAATACAGAAGTCTTGAAATACCGGTAAACCAGAAGCGCGAAATTGAAATTCTCGAAGTATGGAGATTTTGAATTAGCACTTCTGGTGTTATGGTGTGTGAAGGGTAAAATGTGAGTTTGGGTATGTATGTATGTGTATGTCTGTTGGTTAGGGGCTTTAGTGTCTGTCAGTGTGTGTTTTTGACTGTGATGTGCGTGTGCGAGGGTGTGTATAATGTGTGGGAGTGAATTGCTTGTGTGTGTCTGTGCGATCTCGGAGTTAGTATATATAAGTAGGGGGTGTGGGGGGCACAGGGGGGATTGCCCCCCTGCTTATCTGTAGTGTAGGATATTATATTTGAGTTGGGGGAAGTGGTGTGTATGTGTTTGTGTGTGCTATATCTGTAGTGTAGCATTGGGATTTTGAATTTCGTAGTTTTAGGGTTTCAGTGTCTGGTGTCTTTGGCTATGTAATTTCGAAATACTGAAATTCGGGATTTCAGTATTTCAAAATTACACAGTGAATCTGGAGTCCTTATGTATTAACTGAAACAACTTTCTTCTAGGAGACTTCAACTACCCCTCCATAAACTGAGAGAATTGTACATTCTTAGATATGCATGTTCAGAAATTTCTGGACCAGTTAAACTAGTAGAGATATAATCCTGGACTTGATTGTTACCAGTATGGGGAGCTTTGCTCTCCATGAGTTGTAACTTCCTCCCCAGTCAAATCAGATCACAAATCAATCACATCTACCAATACCTTGTTATTCAGAGACTATTTGAAGGCTAATATACTGATCTGATAACCCGACTTAATTCAAAAGCTCCTTCCTTGTTGATATCCTACTGTTTATGCAGAATTGTGTTTATATAAGCACTTTTTACAGATTTGCACTTTGGCAACTTAGAGTCTAAAATGTACTCAAATTAGATGACTTGCGCTTTAAATATTTTCACAAGACAATTGGGCTTGAGTTTTGATTTGTTCTAGATCAATTTCAAAAGGTTTTTAAGGATATGGCTTGGTTGTTGTATTGTTCTGATGAAGTCCCTTGGTTAGGGATGAAATCGCTTAACTTCTTCTCATTAAAGTTCCTCATTTTTTGACAATTGTACTGTGGAAGTTATTGTTCAGCTCTAACCTGGTGCATACATTGAGCATTTTTTCAGTTACTCCATACTTGACTAAATGGTCTCAAAAGAAACAATAAACAACCTTCCCTTTCAAACTTCCTTATGTCTGCCACTTCAAAAGATAACAACTGTTTTCGGTTTGTAAAACAATTCTGGCTCACATCTTGGCTCATGGCCAGAAAAGAGTTCCTTTAGATTAGCTAGATTACCCAATTAACATATTAACATAGCAATAAATAACTTTCGTAATAAGATCTTTACATTTGCTTACCAGATGGTTATATGTGTTTCCCGATCAGTTGGTTGTTGGCCATGTAAAGTTATTTTGATTTTACTGGGGACTGCTGGAGTTTGCAAGGAATCTGGTCCTCTCTTATGGCCAGACAGATATATTGTTACACCAACAGATTTTGAGTACTTGTTTTTGCAAGGAATGGAAGAGACTGATGACTCCAAATTTGGTGTGGCTGCAACAATGTTTTTTTCTTTATGGCATGTCTGAAATGAGGGAAAGACAGGAAATAAAAAAATAAATAAAATATGCATATTTCACCAAGAAAATAATCACAGAATATAATAGATATGTGCACATACTATAGCAGCTGATCTGCAAGAAGGCTCTCAGCAGTGGGTAAGTGAAGTAATTTCCTATTGAAATAGCCAGTTAGGTGCATTTTTGATACTTAACTATCTCCTACAAGCATGTGTCAAGTTAAAATGACACCTAGGACTGTACATTCATTCATTCCATCTGCTCTCCATCAGTACCTTCACATACTGAGTACAAGATGAAACAAAATATAATCTAACATTAAAAGAGAGAGAACTTTTATGAGGGCCTTCACATAGTAAGTCTCTTATTGTGAAACCAGATAATGAGGCAGTGGTCATAGTCATACATTTTATTGACTATGTCACTAAAATGATTGAAATACTTTCTTATTCAGATTTTTATAGCTTAGTTTCTAAAAATTAAGTTAATATTTCATACAGGAAAATAGCTTATATGTTTAAAGATTTATTTATTATTGAACAAATTTCTAAAATACTGTTTGATTTTTTACGTTATTGATTCTGTTGTTTCATTTATTTTTGGGATACCAAAACTGCATAAAAATGTTCAAAGTCTCTCAATGAGTCCACTAGTTACTGCAAACGGGTTCAAAACAGACTATTTTTAATGAAACAAAATTGAAGCATATTATACAAAATATAAGTCCATTCTTAAAGGTTCATGGCATTTTTATTACAAAAAAATAAAAAGTGTGGACAAGTTTATACAACACATGTATTTCATAAGAATTGGAATTCAGAACTTTTTTTTCCTTCATTCCACATGATAAAGAGTTGGAATTGTACCATAAAGTTTTACTTCATGACCAGGATATTAAGTCTAGTGATCTTATAATGACTGGAACATTTATGGAAGTACCATTAATAAACAGTTATTTTTTATTTTAATGGGGAATATTACTATAAAACTGGATTTGCTATGGGTTCATCAGCTCCTCCCATTTTTACTAATTTAGCATTAGTTTCCTGGGAGGAACTGTTCATTGCTTTTCTCAATTTATAATAAAATCATAACATCATACTACAGATTTCTGGATGCTATTTTCTTTGTTGGATAGGTAGTCAAGCTGATTTTGATAATTTTTAATATATTACTGGAACTTCTATCTTTTGAGATTTTGTAAACCTTGGCTCGAGATGATTGTCATTGCTGATAGTGACACCCCAACCTCATGTGCAAAAATGGGAAAAGGGGTCGAGGGTAGATGAATGGATGGTGGGGAGAGAAGCAATACATTTTCTGGATGTCACCATTTCTAAGGACTTTGGGAAGTATAAATATTTATTTAAAGTACATAGAAAACCAACATTTTCAAATAATTATTTACATTTTCTAGTTGTCATCCTCTGCATTAGAAAAGGGATTTAGTTAAGGCACAAATGATCAGTGTCAAAACTGACATTAGATGATCATAATTTTATTAAGGAAATAGTGAAACTAAAACTTTTTTTAAGGAATGGGGTTACCCACATGTACTTGTAGCAGAAATTGCATCAACAGTAATGGAGAGCTGCAGTAGTATTTATGCACTTATTTTAGGTAATTGTTCTTTAGAATAGGCAAGAAAGATTGACAGACATAGAAACTAACAACAGATACTAATTCTATGATTCTTATCTTTTTGAAAAGATCTAAAAAGGTAAAAAATAGTGAAAATTACTTGATATCGGAATATTTTTCACATGATAAAGGGAATAATAAAACTTTAGGAACAATGCCAAGTTATGTTTATAAAAGATACAGTAATATAAAATATGCTGGAACAAACTTATAAGGAAATCAAAAGTCATATGGAACTTATAAGTTGACTGTTGTAACCAATGTGTTTATATTTCAGACAAATTGTGTAAAAATTGCAAGCTACCCCTTACATAATTTATTCAAAGTGTAATTCAAAAAGAATAGTATATATTGCTGAGTGTGTAACTTGCACCACTTTTTACATAGGTAAAAGCACATGATCACTGAAAATGAGGCTTTATGAACACAATTATTTATTTATTTAGTTTGACATTTGTTGACAGGGTATGTCCGACTGAGTGAAACCCCTTTTTCAGTGGAGACCTGGGGAGAAAAGCTCCACAAAACACAGTACTAACAGGTATAGGGTAATTAGACTAACAATGATTACATGAGTGCCATTAGTATGAAATAGGTCAATAGCTTAATTCTTAAAAGCATATAATACTCTAGGTACACTTTATTAGCATAGAGTGTAATACTAACTAAAGTCTATTGATTATTAGTAGAGATCTAAGGAATAATATAATACAATTCAAGTAAGGTGAGCTCAATTATGATATTATGAAACAGAAAGACATGCATGCACTTAGGAATGCAAGATCATGTACTTATTTTAAACAGTTCACATTTACTGTTTTTAGAACAATTGCAAAGATGTAACAGAGGAAGATCTATACAAACAAGTTTAATAAACATGAATTAATATGGCAGCTATGCTTAAACACATGACAGCCACCAAGTTTAAATGATACAATGTCAATTTTCAGTCTTTTGAAGATATGTTTGACAAAGCTATGAAATTGCTTTTTAATCAATTTTGAGATATTAATAACATACCATATAAGTTTTGTCTCTAATTTAAATTACTAGAAATGTAAAAAACATGATTTGATGTGTGTTTTATACATATAGCTTTAAATATGATATTACATTTAGTTAAACGATTTATACTGTTTTAAATAGTGGAGTAATTGAATGAATTAATATTGATGAAGTCCACTGTTCTTAAAGCATGGATAAAAGCACTCAATAAATGTAGCTTTCAGTTAATTTTGTCCTGGATACAGTGAGTTTTTTTCACTGCTATTTGAGTGCAAGATGAAGGCACAAAAATACAAGAGTATAACCCTATATACTTCCCAACCTAAAAGGAAAATTTATCTGTAGCTGATGGATGGAGGAGCCTTCAAGATATAGTGGGGAAGCAACAGGGCAACCAAACAAGAAGAACTGACTTCAGATGTTCTTATCAAATATCAATTGATATAATGAACACAGTTGTTATGTCTAATTTTAAAGGCCTTCTGCAGTATGTAAGTGATTGGGAAGAAATCTAAACAGCATAAATGAAACATAGAATGACAAATACAGAAGCTGACCAAAAATTCAAGCAGTTCAGAAGGTGAAGTCCTGATGCACCAAAGGAGACAAGTTAAAAATAATGTCAGACAAAAGTGTGATCAGATCAAGTGGGTGTAGTAAAAATATCCACCATGAAATGTTCCTTTAGCAGGCAATGGAAACTATCACACCCTTGTGGAATGGCCTTAGATAGCAACATTTTCAAAAGGTAATTAACTACTTGGAGGCAAACTGGAATGTAGTTAGCAGTCTACTTGGATAGGATTTGCTTAGATACAGCAAGGCCCTCTTTGCCTGGAATAAAGAGGCAAACAGCTGGCACGTCTTCCTAAATTCATGTATCCTTTGGCATAGCTGCAGATCATCAATGCACTGTTGGATGAGTAGCAACAGATCTAAAAGTTAATATCATGGTGTATTTCACAGCTATGTGTTGTACTGTGAGCCAGCTGGTGTTTTCATAGGGTTTTTGCCCTTCTCTCCACTGTGGTGCAACTGTGGTATTGGTATATACAATTTAGGGGGATGTAGGAGGAGGGAAACCCTAACATGATGGATGAAGGGGGGACTGTCTCCATACTTTTCATGTTTTTTGGCTCACTGTTTTTGATGTTTAATGTTTGATAAACAAAGAGGTGAAAAGTCAGAGGACTCCCTCTCTCTCTCTCTCTTTTTGAATTTCTGCCACTGGGAAAATCTGGGGGGAGGGTGAGAACTGTGTTGAAGGACACTTCTGAAACCACTTTCAGAAGAAAGTATAGGTTAGGCCTAAGGGAGACTAAGTCCTTGGAAACTATCCAGTAATGTTCCAGTGAGTAATGGCCTACAAATCAAAGATCCCATGGGCAGAAATTGTGAGCAACAGAAAGAATCCAAGATACTAACTTCTGAGACACTGAAACAATCAGTTCAAATCAAGAATGGCTAAGTCTGTCATTCATGAACTTCAAGTCCAAAGAAGAATAAGGGTTATTTAATACAGGGCAAAGATGCAGGACACATCTATGGAAAGCCTTCATCAGCTGGTGCTGGGTCACAGACCTGCCATTTATAAAGTTATAATAAGCAGAGATGCCAAAACATGAACTTGAAATAAGGCAGGATCACCGGATCATTAAGGTGCTGGAGGATGTCATCCTTAGCTTAGTAGAATATATTTGGGATTGGGCAAATTAATGACTTTTGAGTAGCTGTGATTACCTATGAAACTTCTGTTGTGAGAATTGGGAAGAGCAGACAATATGAAGGAGCAGCCATGCATACAGGTGGCTCCAGTGGTCACCCAACCAATAGGAGTTTTCTTGGACTGTAATGGGATACAGTTCTTTTTTGACAGGATGTAACAGCCTGAAAACATGTAAGTATTGGACATCAAAGGGCAAGGAAGACTATTTTTTTAATTTATTCTCTAAATCTTGTGAGGCAGTATGGAATCAAACTGAGAGAGGGAGAGGGAGAGGTGGAAAGGCTACACAATTCTTCCCTGCTACAGGAAGAACACATGCAGAATCAGTCCCACAGTGCTGTAAAATAGGGCTTCTAACAGATGGAGGACATCTTCTACTAAGCAGAATAAATATGGAGAGTGGACTGTGTTTTGTTGCCTTGGTCACTTCTGATCCTGTTAGCAGAACTGCTAGGAGTAGAGAATCTTAAAGAGCAGCTAGAAGTGGGCTCATTTGTCACCCCAACCAACAGGGAATTGTAAAGGGATAGGTTCCTATACTGTCAGGGATATTGGAACCAGAAACGGTATCCTTCTTGGTGACTTAGTGGCAAATAGGACACATTTTGATCTTTCTTTCACAAATCATGTGAAAAGGCACAAACTCATACGAAAATGTGGAAAGGCTATAGGACCCCTACTTGCCAAATGATGAAGAAAGAATCCCCTATCTATTCTCTTGCTCTGCAGAATAAAGCATAATAGAGGTGAACCACATTCTCTTATTTACCAAACAGATGAACACTTTGGGTGTTTTATTCATAGAAAACCTTAAATGGACAGGTTTCCTTTTATTCTCAGCACCGGGAGAAAACATGAGCTGTGGCTCACATTGTCAGTCACTGAGTTAGTTTCCCTGAGATGTGAACACTTCCACTGGATATGAATATTTCTCCAAAATGAGAACAACTCTAAGACAGATACCCTAATCTATTGCTAGATTTACTCTGCTTGTCTGCATAAAGTGTAAAAATCACATGTCATTCCATCTCTTCATGTACCACAGTATGACATTTTTAACAAAAGCAGGAACAACTCTGGTCTCAATTCTTTTCCGGATATTTTTTAAGAAAAACTCTGCCCTTCTTTACAACTAGATGTTGATTAATGTGAAGCTCCTGTTTCTGATGATTTCACATTCCTATGTAACAACAAAGTATAATTTGTCAGACACTTTGACAGATTTGGTTGCAAGAAGAGAAGGTCCATATTGAGACTGATGGAATTTTTTATTGCTACAGAGTCTGCTATCTGATATTATCCATGAGGATGCCATGGTGTTAAAGTAACTGGTACTATGCTGTCTACTTCAGCAAACTTGTGCATATGAGTGTCAACACAGCTGTGAAAATAGTGTCTGATGCATCTTTCAATGGTTAAAGAGGGTTCATAGTAGAGTGCATTGCTGTGATTTCAGCCAGACTGTTAAGACTATGTCTTCCTTGATTCTTCAATGCAGACACGAAAGATCAAAATGGAACCGTGCACATCTCTGCCTCAAAATATGGCAATCCGCTATAGTGGAAAACCAGACAACATTTTGTAGAGTATAGTGAGACCCATATCCTGCAGTCAAAGGAGGACACAGGCAAAGGCTAATGTGACAGAACCCTTGACAGTTACCATTAATTAGTTGTTCAGGTAAGAAAATAAGGGTCCACTTTTAAATGCCAAAATCTCGAGTTTTACAAAAATGAACCCAAAACATCGAGATTTCAGTATCTCGACATTTAAACATTTAAAAAAAAAACAGAGAGACAGCTAAAATAAATGCTCCTGTTGCACTTACCATTCTCTTCACTGTAGCACGATCTCGGAGTTGATATATTTAAGTAGGGGGTGTAGGGGTACAGGGGGGCTTGCCCCTCTGCAAACACTTTATTTTAGTTCATTTGTGTTTTTTTTTTTTTTTTTAACTTTTAAATGTCGAGATACCGAAATCTTGGCATTTTGGGTTCATTTTTGTAAAACTCGAGATTTCAGCATTTCAGCATTTAAAAGTGGACCTGAAAATACAAGATGTTTCTTCTCTTACAAGGTCTCTGTCACTTAGGACAGTATCTGTTAAATGCTCTGGACAGATAAGAAATGAGTTGGCGACCCTTTAAATTAAAAATGTAGCTCAACTAGAATGAACTTTGTGGAGCTCCATCAATGATGTGCCAGATGTTGTGCATGTTCACTACACCACCCTGGCACCATGTAGTATTAGGGTAATGGAAAGTTGAATTAGCAATATACTTCATGAAGCTTTTAAAATCCTGGATGGGACAGGAATCTCCCATCTCTTTTGGAACACAGGAAACTGTGAGAAGAAAATCTTCTGCATTGCTTAAAAAATATTGAGGCTGACAACCTCATCCACTGATTAGAGTCTGGACCTATTTGAGATCTGTGGTGTCTGTCTGTTCCCTTAACAGTAGGTCATTCTGGAGATGGAACTTGCAAATCTGATTCATGGCTACCCATGAGCACATAAAGGACCCAACAGTCAGTGGCAGCAGGTATCCAAGCTGGGACACATTCAGAGAACTGTCAGTTCCATGGGCAGCCTTGCAGGGTTGTCAGCACTACAGTGGTACCACCTATGAAGACATCCACTTGGAAGACTGACTTCTAGAGTGAAGGCAGGAGACAGCATATTGCCTACTGTTTGGGGGCCCTCTTCTTCTTGTGTGCAGGTAGACAAAGAAGAAAAAAAGAAGGAAGTCAGATCCTCTATGGTTGATCAACACCTCTTTCTGCTCTTGGGAGTCTTCAACCGAATCTTAGAAGAATTAACAAACAGAGCCCCAGCTCAAAAGGGGCAACTGGAAAGGGTTGCATTACTCATTTCTAAACAAGTAGAGCCTAAACATAATTGATACAGTCTTACTATATCAATTGTTTTCTGACAAAACCATCTTCAAATGGTTCCACTGCAAGGTTCATCTTTTGCAAGATTTAGTATTTTTCTCAGAAGGTCATATGTCAGGTGCTGGCAGACGGCAGATGAAGTCATGTTACATACCAACAGTTTAAACAAACCTAGTCCCTGAGCAAGGCAGTAGCGAGCAAATTTCCTGCAACTCAGGATCCCTATCACTTCGCCGACAGTTCAAATCTTCAAAAACGATATGGCCGAGACCATATGGCTAAAGATTTGAATTACCAAAAAACAAATAAAAACACAGAACAACTTACCTGTACGTTTTTGCAGGGAGGCAAGCCCCAACCCTGCACCCCCCCACAACTTAAATATACCAACTCCTCTATCGCACTACAGTGAGGAAAACGGCAAATCCCAGGCTCCGCACTGTACGCTGATCCCAATACACAATTGTTGGCAATTCAAATCTTCAGTGATATGGTCTCGGCCATATTGTCTTCGGAAATTTGAGCTTTCGACAATGTGATAGGGAGCCATACATATATATATATATATATATATATATATATATATATATATATATATATATATATATATATATACACACACACACACATATAGGTTTACTATTGAAATGTTGCTGTGCAATTGCATGGCTATGAAGTATTCGAACAACAGATGTTCGAATACTTCATTTGTGTGCAGATTACATGAGCGGACATCATATTTGTGAATGGACTGTGCATTTGCAAATATAACGTTTGCTCATGTAAAGGGATCGTGGTACAGTGCGGTTAGGGAAATACATCCCTTTCTTCACTTTAGTGCGATCTCGGAGTTGGCATATTAAGTTAGGGGGTGTGTGGGTTGCACATCCCCCTGCATAAATGGGATGTTAAGTGTAGGGATTAGGAAGTTACAGCAAGGGTGGCATTGTTGTTAATGCCGTAAAATGTCATTGTTGATATTTTCGGCATTAACAGCTGTTTTTCAACAATAGGGCAGTTCGGTTAGTTGTGGTTTCAGTGAAACACGTCAGTTATTAGTACCATTTTCATTTTAATTTTTGAGATATTGATAGTAAGCCAAACATATATATATATATATATATATATATATATATATATATATATAGGTTTACTATTGAAACCTTAAAACTGCATACATCTACCGGACACATGGTCAACCAGAAATCTTGAATCCGGAACAGTGAAAATGCGGTCGGGTCGAAACTGAATACATCAACACCCATAGTTCGATGTATTCAACATAGCATGAGGTGACATCAGTCACCCATGCTATGCAGCTTAACATACCATGACGTTCCCTAGTCAATGGTACATGTATTTTACTATTTTGCAGGGGGCAAGGCCCCCTGCTCCTCCCACACCCCCTGCAAATTATGTATACCAATTCCAAGATCACACTACAGTGAAGGAATGGGTTAATTCCCTGTTCCTTACTGAACTGCAATCTCTGTGTACAATGCTGAACTCAGATAATCGAACTACACTATTCCTTCACTGTAATGTAGCCAATGTATTTTGAGTCGGTATTCTGCCCATTTGAAAACTGCCTTTCAACCACATGTCAGTTGACAGCAGTCACTTTGAATAATCAATAGTAAACCTATTTATAAAAACTTGTATACAAGGACAGGAAAATCTGTGAAACACTGATTTGGTATCTCAACCTGCAGCCTAAACAGTCTACATGACAAGAACACTCATCCATCATTGAATAAACATCTGCTTAAACCCCTAAATGGATTACTTTTTTTTCTCTCTAGAATGAGGACTTTATTTATTTTTATTTTTGCTACATTTTGCTAAGTTAGCTGTGGTGAGGATCTGACATTCTGAGCAATTATCCTGATTCCTAATCATATATATATATATATATATATATATATATATATATATATATACACACATATACACACATATATATATACACCTGTCCAACTTAAAATAAACTCCAACAGCTGAAGCTAGATCAAGAGGTCATAGAAACACAAAGGTGAAGGCATAAGGACATTTGGGAACCATCAGCAGGGGCCCTTAACTAGATTAACTGATACAGAAATAACATGTTAGTTATATCTCACATCAGGGACCCTCTTTGATGGGTCCTATGACTTAAAATGCATCCCAAACAGTAAACCTACAGGTGGAAGTAATTCAACGACAGCTAAAGGACTAAAAAATAGCCTGAAGTTCAAATACTGTGGACTTTCAAATTGTGCTAAGAACTTGAATAGGTACATGCCAAAGGAGACATTATACTCGGTGATCAGTCTAATAAATGCTGATTACAGTAGAATGATCGCATCCCTGCACCTAGACACCATACCATTTCTAACAAGATGCACAATGATCAAAGAACACTTCACTGTCTTAATACAGTCCCAGGTCCCCAAATACTGCATCAATTTTCAGACACTTACATCAAAAATCTGACTGCAAGTGCCTTCCCACTGGAGAAATAACCTAACTCCTTCTTCACCTGCACCACTTCTACTTTGATTCCCTGTTCTCAACTGTTACTTCCCTCTAATATCTACCACTAAAATTAATTCACATTTGATTTTCTACTCTGCTAATATTATTTACATATTGTATCAACTGTCTATCTGATTATCTTCCTTCTGTGATTGCTCCATGTTTGTGAATTTGTTCTAAAGTTTCTTTTTTTGTAAATCTCTTCACCCAGGCTATGCCTGCAAATGATCTATAGTGATCCATGTACCACCCCAGTAAACAAACTAAAATAAATCAATCAATAAATAAATAAATAATTGCAGGGGATGTTGTGCTTGCTGAAGGGCACTATTATACATTTTGGCATTTAGCCAGTGGTTTTGACACCAGCTATTTGTTTGGGGAAATGCTCTTGTGGAGGATCTTGGTGTTACCTGGACAGTTCATAATGACAGCCACTTTAAAGTCTTCAGTGAACTTGGTTAGCCGTAAGCCCTTAACATTGGCTTTAATGTCTTACAAGTAAATGTCTCAGGGTACAATGTTGGTGATAGAGCTTTTGGATGAGATGGTCATGGGTTCTGTTTATAAGCCAGTTTGTTAGCTACCAAGTTATACAGGGATTGACATTTAGTTGGGAGAATTTATTGACAATACTTGACAGTGTAATGGTATTGAACAGTGATATCTAAATAAATGGTATGTTCTGATTTTTTCTTCGTCCATTGCTTCGGTAACCTTCTCAAATAAGTCAACTAGGTTGACTAGATAGGATCTGTCCTTGGCAAAACTGAAATTACTTGATTCTGGGGTTAATATATCCTTGTTTTTTAATTGTATAATGATCCTTTCTATACCTTACTGATGAGGCATGTCAGACTTATGTGTCTATAATTCCCCTGGGACAGCTGGCACCCAACACTTGTGCAGGGGTGACTGTTGCTGTCCTCTATTGGTCTGACGCATAGCCTGTTTGGTGGCTGACATTAAATAATTTCTGTAAGGGGTTTGACAGGCCCCGTTTCAGGCTAGCCAGCAGGCATTCTGGTATGTTATCTTGCCCACCAGAAGCAGTGTTCTTGACCTTGAATAGTGCTCAAGGATCCGACCTTAGGAAAATGGCGGGGGGTAGACTTAGGTATGTGATCTAGGAATGCTTGGGAAGGAGAAGGGGGTGAAGTTTGAGCTAAATTTGTCTGCCAGTAGATTGGTTATGTCCTCTGGGTTTGAGTAGGTGGTATCACTTACTACTAGCTCTGCGCAGTACTGGGCATCATTTCTGAAGTTTGTAACATAAAGAAGGCTTAATGCTTATCTTTCACCCAGGTGGCTATTCTTAACTCATATCTGGCTTTGGTTGATTTGATCAGGGTCTGGAGTTCCTTGTTTATTTTAGCAATAGAGTTTTTGGCTTCTTGAGAATTAAGATTTATTTTTGCATGCAATGAGTTATTTCTTTTATTATAGACCGTGTCTATAAAAGCATTCCATCATGAGGAATTATTTTTGAATTTGGCATTATATTTATGAAGGGGGACAGATGTGTCCATTAAGCTATTTACATGTGCAAAAAAATGGAGGTAAAGGATTCTGAATAAGCAGTGAGGTTGTTGAAATGAAAGGGGCTTTTGATTTTATCCAGGTTATTATTCAATTTTAGTAAGCTGGCTTTCAGCTAGTCTCTGAACATGGAGGTATTGGAAGATGCTTCAGGCTTCATCCTATGGCGAATGTTGCTGACTTGTGGTCTGATATGACATAAGAGGAGGTTACATTTGGTGCGGAGCAGGACTACTTCATAGTGGTAAGGACCAAGTCCAGGATTACATCTTCCCTAGTTCAGGTGTGGACTTACTGGTCCACAGAGTTTGCATTGATGAAATCCAGAAATCTCTGTGCATACATGTTTGAGGTTGTGTAAGTTTCCCATTTTATTGATGGATAGTTGAAGTCTCCTACGAGAATGGTGTTTGGTTTAGTACATATGAGACTCCATGTTTGGTAGAAGGTAGCATATAGAAGGGACCCTGTATGTAGCTATGAATTAATAAGGGTTTTTGTTCACAGTAAGTTGGATGTGGAGGAGTTCCAGGACAGTATCCTGTCTAAAGAGGTAGGGGGTGAGATTCCTTTAAAAATACAGAGACACCTCTGGCTTTACTACATTTGTAAAATGTGGTAGGCCTATATGAGTGACAGACATTAAATTCTGCACTGATGGAAAGCTTTCACCGGTCTTGAACCAGGTATCTGTGAGGCTGCATATATCATGTTTTCCAGGGTAAGTAGGATCTTAAGGGTGTGGAGTTTTTTGTTTAGGTCCCTAGCATTAAGTAGCAATACCATAATGCTGTCTGGATTCAGTTTAGTTATGTTCGAATCTTTAGAAGACAGACATTACCTAAAAAAGCACTATGGGGGTGGACAAGGTTTTGGCCAATGTACAGAAGGTTTGGGAGTAGGAAAGACATCCATGACAAAGGACTTAGTACCTTCTTCTCAGGCTGATATATATTGTACCTCCTCTGAATGACACAAGAAGCTAAAGCAATTGTTGAAGTGAATTTGTGGCATCATTTTTGGTGATGGTAGAATACTGCTCAGGACTAAGTAAATGCCGCACATTCTGAGAGTTCCATCAGGTCTCCATCATATGGTCCAGGGAGGTACATCATGCTTCATTTATATCCACATGTACAATGACTGTACCATAGTGTACTTGTGGTGCAAGGACTTGAGTGCATGTGTGATGTGATGAATCCTAGCACCTGACAGGCAACTAAATGTCCATGACCCTCTACATGCACAACCCGGTGAATGATGCATTGTTGTGTCTCACTACGGAGTCACCTACAACTAGGATATCAGACTGTCTGGAGGTTTGCCTTATGAGCTTTTGAACTGAATCAATGTGACTGTTAGGTGTATGTTTCCTGACGAGTGCTGTCTGTGCTGCATGTTTGTTAGTCTGTGTACTTTGCTCAGGGTACTTGTCCCTTAGCTTACATTTGCAAGGCCTTTGTGGTTTGGGTAGTTTTTTTATAAGAGCCCCAGAATATGTAGGTCTATGTGTTTGGTCTGAGCTGAGTGTGACTGGTTTATTGTGGTGTTGCATGATACTGACAACATGTGTATTATTTGTAGCAACTACATTTTAGAACTTTACCTTTAATATATTCATACACCTTCATCTCTCACACATGCTGTGTCAGTTTGCTTAAGTAGCAGGTGGCTATCACATGCAATTAAATAATTTCTAAACTGTCACAGAATGGCCATTTCAACCAAACTGGCTGCAGAGACAGATGGGAAGTGTAAGGTCATGATTCCAGATGCTTATTAATGTGGGCTAAAAAAAAAAAGGTGGGGTAGTTGCACCTAGGAGATTTGGAGATGAGTTGTTTGCTGGAGTGTCTGAAAGAACGATCTAAATCTCTACTCAAGGAGCAGTTTGCCCCTTAGTACAAGACCAGAACCTCTTTGTGCAACAGCTGTGCAAGAGAGTTTCGGCTCACAGGTAAGATATTAGTTTGGGGTATACAAATAAATGGGGATAGAGAAAATTTGGTTTGAGTACCATGCAAGATAAGGTAGCAAAATAATTTGTCTAGACTGCCTATGCGATCTTTTTTGACATACAATGATGTACCACTGTGGCTTATACAGCTATATCTGGGAGGAGGATTTAACTAAGGCTGTTAAGAAAGCAATAGGAAATGAAACCATCTGCATCTGTTGAATGTAGCTTTGCAGAGTGCTGCATAGGGTGCTGCCACCCAATGCTTAAATTGAGTAGTAAAAGAGAAGGAACTGATAAGAACATAGCTGGAGCACCAGGCAGTAATATCTACCCCTCAGACAGCAGCAAATTACTCCCTGCCAGGGAATAACCTCTATTGCCCTTTGGAAGTTTTCACTTAGACTAGAAACCAACAGAAAAATGTACTGTAATGTAGGAAAATTGTAATAAAGGTAGGAAAAAGACATTCAAAAATACTTCTGTTAGCTAGATGGAGTTATCTAATGAGTTTAGAAAAGGAGAACACTCAGATTAACAAAATTAAGGCTCTATTAGCAACACAAACAACCAAGTACCAAAAAAATACACAATATTTATTAATTCAATGAAGCTGCATTTTAATGCAAAAAGAAGTGCAAAAACCCAGAGAAAAACAATTTGATTAACTAGGATGGGGTGCAATCAGATACTTTACACTGTCAGATTACTGTACAGGCAAATGTGTAGCATGTTTAATGGCATGATGAGCATGGAATAATGAAGGTCCAAGTCATACAGATGCCTGACATAGGTTAGGACAGCCTGTAACCTGACCAGCTAAGGTGGTACAGGGTACTACTCCGCTCAAGCTGACCATTTGGAGAAACAGGCCTGCCAACTGAATAGTTTCCTACAGCCTCAATTACTTCTGACACTCCAGTCAGAAGATGTGGTAGATATAAAGGCCTTTATTAGGTGATATGCTTTTAAGGTGAAAACACTGTCACTTCAACTCTGGGGAACATCCAAAACTAGGCTGAGGAGAGCTGTGTGGCCTCCTCTAGTGGCATAACAGCCTAAAATCATGTCTTTCTTACTCATCTCATCAAGTGAGAATTTATTTCTGTCTATTGATCAGGAGGTTTAGTGGGGCAGAGCCTGTTCAGAGTGAATGCTCAGGCAGAAAAGCGTTTTAACAAAATTTGTTTATCAAAATGTTTACAATATAAATATATGTATTTTTTTCATGTACTGAAATAAATTATTATAAACAAAGGAATATAAGTAGATCACAGAGAAAACCAATTTTAATCTTTCTGGAATTCTGCATTGATGCCTGAAATCAGTGGGAATGGTGGGAAAGAATACTTCTTCCATAGACTGAAAAAGCATCTACCATTTCCCTTGGTCTGCTGCAAAGAACAGACTATGCGGAAAACTACATTCTACACAGGGGCAAATAAACTACTCCTCTGCATCCGCAATTCCAAGAGAGGACTGGAACAGTTGATTAGAGACTTTACCAGCTCGTTCGCTTCCTCTGGGATATGAAATGCTGATGCTTCTCCCCATGACCTACTATCAGATACTGACTGTCTCCCTGCACACAGCATATCACCATCTGTTTCTTTGCATGTTTAGATGCAACACAATGAACTGGTTGATTGACCAAATAAGGAGTTCCAGAAGTAGCTTAATCTCCAAGGACTCTGGCCTGGAAGATCACTTGAAACTCTATCTGCCTGATGTGTTGTCTTCTCTCCATCCGTTACAGAAAACCTTGAAGCATGTGGAAGCTAAGACAAATGAAGTTAGGAAAGCAATCTGTGAAGGGTGGATAGTATCATGGATCAGCATAGCCTCATTTCTAGCAGAACTGACTTGCTACTAAAAGTAGAATCCAGTTTTTTAAGGTAGTAAAGCCAAACATCAGGTCATGAGAAATGGAGGTAACACTTTATTAACCTAAGAATCACACCTAATAAATCTTACATGAACAGCCTTATTGGCAGTGTACGTGTGAATATTGTAATAGTTCTACAACTCAGAGAAAGACAGATGTTTTTTCATTTCATGATCTGATTTTAAATTCATTTTAACAGTCTGTATATTAGTGATTCCAGTACATAGCTGCCCTGCATTTTTAAGTGGTCTACAGGTACAGCTGTGTAAGTTGAACATACCATAACAGTACATGTACAAATGATTATTGCTACAGTAGATGTAGCTATCTGGGTTATATTATGCCAAAGATATAGCAGCCAGCCTGTTTCCAAAGCTTCAGGGTACCTTCCACACACTCACACAGTCAAGCAGCTCAAGCTAAGCTGATTAAAAGACAAGTTTTGGCACAAAGCCCTTCATAGTTTCCTGCCAGCAGGGAGAGGGAGATTGAGCCCTGAAAGGAGAAGGCTAGAAATAACAAAAAATAAATGTTCACACACCTTGGCATAAAAAACACACCAAACCAACCAAAAACAAGGGGAAATAGAGGAAGGGGGTGGCTATTGCAGTAATGATCATTTGAAAAGCTGCTGTTATGGTAATTTTGTCTTACATAACTGTACTGTGTTCTTCATATTGATCATTGCTGCAATAGCCTTAGCTATATGAGTAGATTACTATAGCTAACTAAATTTGGGAGATGAAAGGAGAAGTGTCCAGAAACCCCTGGAGAGTAGTCCTAGTAAAGCATGATCTAAACCTAGAGAAGAAATCCAGCATACAGTGCTTTGTAAACGTATGTACAGAGGACCAAGTAGCAGCTTCTGTAATACTTATAGAATCCAACCCTTTCTAAAAAGCCATAGAAGAAGCCAAGGTCCTTGTAGAGTGGGCCTTGACCCTGCCCGGAATAGGTTTGTCATGGTGAGTTTAACAAAAAATAATAGCCTTAGACAACCATTTGGAAATAGTCTGTTTTGTCACAGGTTGTACCTTCTTCTTACCTTCACAAGAAATGAACCATTGATCCAATGATCTGACAGATTTAGTCAAGATAGTACCTGAGTTGTCTGTTGACATCCAAGGTATGGAGTACTCTTTCACCCTCTTTTTTTAGGATCAGGAAAGAAAATGGTGAGATGGATAGTTTGGCTTAATGTAAACTCAGATATTACTTCAGGCATAAAAGATGGATTAGTACTCAAAGAAACCCTGTCCTTGTGAAAAATGAGCTAGGGTTGGACTCACCATAAGAGTATGCAACTCAGATTTCCTTCCTGCAGAGGTCAGAGCAATCAGTAAAATTATTTTCCATGTAAAGAACCTCAAGCCAGCCAGAATAGCTGTTTCAAATGGAGCAAGTGTTAGTTTCTGTAACACAAAATTTAAATCCCAAGGAGGGGTCAGTTGTTTAGTTGGAGGCCTCAATGCAAAATCCCTTTCAAGAACATTTTGACATGTGAGTGCCTTGAAAAAGTGGGATCCATGGGCAAACATGTTGAAATGGATGGTAAATAAACCTTGACAGAGGACAAACACCCCTTGACCATCACAGCAGACCCAAATCATTTTCTTACTCTACTCAACTATCTTTTGAACCCAATCTTTCATCTCATTACCAGTCTTTTATCTGGTGATATCCATCCCAACCCCGGCCCCTCCTCCTCTTCCTCCTCTCACAAGCCTATATTCTTTACTTCTCTAAACTCACAAATTATAGTGAATAAAGTCCCAACCCTCCATGCATGGCTCAAGCATAACAAACCTGACATACTATCTATTTCAGAAACTTGGTTAAAGCCCTCTATAAAAGACTCTGAAATAACTCCACCCAGCTATTCAATCATTAGAAAAGACAGGACCCAAAAGAAAGGCGGTGGAGTTGCTCTCCTATATTCCTCTTCCTTACTAGTTACCCCATATGACAAACCTACCCCTACATTTAATAACGCAGAAATACTCCTCTCTCTCCTACAAGTTAATAAGCACAAATACATATGCCTAGCATCCTCTACATCCCCAGGGATAATATTTCTACACTTGAAAATATCCTCTCTTGGCTCTCTGACAATATTAGCAATGAAACCATAATCTTAGGAGATGTAAATATTAACTGGGCCTCCATCCAGTCTCCAACCAACCCTCTCAATATCAACCTATATAACTTTTCTCAGCTAATCAACACCATAACCCACCCATCAAAGGACCCCTCCAGTGGCACCATCCTTGACTGGATTCTAGTGTCACACCCCCACTATTTTTCAGATAGCGGTACCCTTCCCGACCCTCTTAGCGATCATCTGCCTACTTTCACTCACTGACTTCCCTGTATCTCCAACCGCACCCACAACTACATCACTACTCGCAATGACAAAAGCTTTAACCCATCAATCTTCATAGATTCCCTGAAAGCAATTAATTGGAACAATCTAAAGACACTGCCCTTAGAAGAAGCAGTTGCTCACTTTAACTCCACATTCTTAGGAATACTTGATTCCCAAGCCCCTCTAAGAACAAAAAGAATAAAAACAAATTCAGCCCCCTGGCTAACCAATACCACACTATCAACCATGCGCCTTAGAGACAAAGCCTGGGGACTCTATCTGAGAAATAAGACTCCAGAACAACATATTGCGTATAAAACCCTTCGAAATAAAGTAAAAAAGCTAATAATCTCTGATAGACAAAAATACTTCTTCACACTCCAAAACAATAATAAAACTAACCCTCAAAGATTCTGGAAAGGGATCTCCATGCTCCTTAACCCCAGCAAACCACACACCCCAACCCCAGACCCAAATATCCCAGACTTGGATTTAGCTACACAGTTCAACACCTTTTCATCGACTCTATTAGCAAACTCACCTCCTCCTTCACATGCTCCACCTCGCCATCTAATACACCCCCTCTCCCAAAACAACCCTATCCCCAACTCTACTTCACACTGCCTATCTTCCACCTTATCCACTACTCTAACTGCCCCATCACCTGTACCCTCCTCAAACTCTCTCTCTCTCCATCCCTCTCTATTCTCATTAAAACCTATACCCACTTCCACTATAAAGAAACTCCTTCAGAAACTGAAGCCATGTACTAATGCCCCTGACAACATTCCCTCTTACTTCCTAAGTGTAGCCGCAGATGCAATTGCCTATCCCATTAGCATTTTAATCAACCGTTCCATCCATGAATGCACTGTGCCCCAACTGTGGAAGCAAGCCTTCATCATCCCCCTGCATAAAGGAGGCAACAATTGTAACGTCAACAACTTTCGTCCTATTGCTATTCTGTCCCCCATTTCTAAACTTCTGGAAAAGTGTATCCACCTTCAACTCTTGCCACATCTCTTAGATAACAACCTGCTAACCCCTACACAACACGGATTCAGGCCAAATCACAGCACTATGACAGCCCTCTTGTCCTTTCTTGAGACTGTTAACACAGCACATGATTCCGGCCACATTGTCTCTACCCTACTACTTGACCTCTCCAAGGCCTTTGACACTATCTCACACAAGCTGCTCTTAACCAAACTGTCAAAACTTAACCTCTCTCCCTCTTCCATAAATTGGTTCTCCAGCTATCTATCAAATAGATACCAAGCTGTAATATGGAAAAAGGCCACTTCCCCATTCCTTAGTACCCCCACTGGAGTACCCCAAGGTTCTATTCTTGGTCCCTTCCTCTTTAATATATTTATCAACGATTTTCACAAATCCATCCCATTTGCAAACATCATCCAATATGCAGATGATTCTACCATTATCTGCTCTGCCACCTCCTCCTCTCTGCTCCAAAAACTTACTCAGGATGCTTTTTCAATTACTGAACATTGGATGAAAATAAATCACTTAGCACTCAATGCCTCCAAAACAAAACTTATGGTATTCACCCCCTCCAAATCCACTCCCTTCAATATAAACTCTTTCTCAATTACCAGCCTAAATAACTCACCCCTTGAACTAGTGTCTGAAACTAAGCTACTAGGTGTACAAATTGACAATCGGCTTAGTTACAACTCCCATCTACAACTAAATATTAAAAAAAAACATCAAAAACTAGGTATGCTCTACCGTCAGAACCAATACCTTACAAGCTCCTCCAAAATCACACTCGCTTCCTCTTTTCTCATCCCCTCCCTTCTCTTTGGGGCCCCATTACTGACTAATCTTCAGATCTCTCTAAAAAAACAGCTTTCCTCCTGTTATAACAAAATTGCCAAATTTGCCAACAGCCACAGGTCTGCCACCCACCACTGTTCCTCTCTCCAAAAACTAAATTGGCTCGAATTACCAAATCAACTCATATATATACAGCTGACTGTCGCTCACAAGCTCATTCTTAGCCCTTCTCTTTGTCCCTCCCTGTCTTCTGCCTTCAAAATGCACCTACCAAATAGAGTCTTACGGTCCAACAATCAAAACCTACTAGAAGTATATAAACCATCTCATCCCCCAGGCAAACACTTACTATCTTTTAACCTTGCCCGTCTCTGGAACTCACTTCCACCATCCATTCGTACCACCTCTAACCAGTGCATGTTCAAAAAATCTCTTCATACATATCTAAGGTCCCAATGGGATTGTTCTTGCTCCCTCCCCTCATAAATCTATGATATCCCATCCTCCTTCACGCTTATGATACTTAACTCTACCTAACAAAGCTTATGTTCCCTCAGAATATCTACTCTGTAATGTAATTTTATGTTTCCTTCTGAACAACTTCTCTGAATGTATATCACATTACTGTTTTCAACTTATTCACCTCGCATTAATCCTCATCAGACTGTATTGTTTTGAATGCTTCTTGAATTTTGAGCTTAAAAGTTTTATCTCCTATTCTGTATAATCATTATTGTAGTTTTTATGTACCTAATTTTGTCTGTATTGGAGCTTTTCTCCCCAGGACTCCATTGAAAACGGGTTCTTTTGGCCCAATGGACTATCCTGGTAAACCAACTGCAAATAAATAAATAAATAAATAAATAAATAAATAAATAAGAAAGGCCATAGGATAGTAAGTCACACAAATATTGTAAAGCCAGAAAACTACTAGCCCTAGATGGCCGCTGGTAACCAGAAAACCTTTTCCATTTGTTACTATATTATCTTGTCATAGCAGGCTTTCTTGCCTTCGTTAGTACCTGCTACATGTCCTCAGAAAACAGGTGCCTAAAAGGAATCAAGACTCTATCATCCAGGCAGTCAATTGAAGATTATTGATGTTGGGGTGTATCAAACACACCTGTTCTTGTGTTAGTAGATCCATTCTGTGAGGAAGCTTGTGATAACTGCCCCTAGCAATTTTTAAAAGAAGGGAGAACCACGGCTGTCTGGGCTGGAAGGGAGTCACTGCAATGATCTTGGAGGATTCCTTCTGAATCTTCAGAAGTACACTGGATACTAGCGGAAAGGGTGGAAAGGGATACCGGGACATTCCTGTCCATAGAAAAGAAAAATGCATCTGCCTTCCAGGCCCTCTTGCATGGAGTTCTAGAGAAGAAGTCTGCAAGTTGATTGGTCAGGGTGGAGACAAAGAGGTCTATATGAGGAACTCCTCACAGATGAATCAAATCTTCGAATACCCCCCTAATCTAGTTTCCATTTAAAACAATCTGCCCTGGTCCTCCTCAGCTTGACTGCCACACAATTTTGCTCTGACAAAATGTAGGATGCCTGTAGAGATAGATTGTGCTGTGTAGCTATATCCCATGCTAACATGGCTAGTCTGCAAATGGAGTACAATGTGGCCTTCCTTGCTTGCTGATGTACCATATCACTTTGGTATTATCTGTAATCAACTGAAGAGGTCCTAGGGACCAAAGATGGTTCAGAGAATTGAATGCCTTACAGCAGTGTAGTTAGGGTGGGGTTAGGTACAAAGTATTGAGGGGGGGCAGGATCAGCTGATTCCAATTTCTCTAATGCAATACTAGCTTTTAAAAGCAGGTATTGCATTTGCAGTCAAACCTGAGCACTGTAGTGCTATGTGTGTAGTCTATAAGTCTAGCAACTGCTTGATACATTGTACCAAGCAATCTGCTACAGTTTAAAAGTAAAAAAAAGCTTTTTTTACTAAAACCTGAGCACTGTAGCATGGTGTAGGCAGGGTATGAATTCTAGCAGCAGTTTAATATATTTTTAAAAAAATACTTGTTTTTTGTTAACTGAAACATAAGCACTATAATGTTCCATGCAGGTAAGGCATAAACACTGTTCACTACACTTATAGCAAGCAGTTTGCTATAGTTTAAAAAGAAAAAGAAAAAGGGGACCATTTTTTTTAAATGAAACATGAGAGCTACAGTTTAAAAGAAAAAACTTTTATTTTTACTTAAACATGTTAAAGGAGGATTGAGGGCAGGGCACAGAAATGGGATATGAATGGCTAGGGCAGCTGGGAGGAGTGCATATCATGTATATGACTGATGGGCCAGTACAACAAATGTCTATATTTTTTTTTTTTTTAACTCTTGAATGGAAGAGCTAGGGGCTGTAGATCTAAATGTAAGAAGCTGATCACTTACAGTGTAGCCATTGGCTTACTACAGTGAAGTGTTTTGTTTTTTTTTTCACTTCATTGGATCATAGGATCATAAGAGCTTACTAGGCTAATGGCCCTGGGGTCCTTACAAGCCTAGCCAAGAGTTTATCCCCAAAATGGAAACCTCAGTCAGCACATCTCACCCTTGTCAATGAGGGACAGAGGTGGAGTCCCTGGGACAAATGTGTGGTTTCCCATCCACTCATCAAGCTTGCGCTTGAAGAGGGTCAGTGAGGTAGTCTGTTTGACATGTATGGGAAGTCTATTCCAGAGACGGGGAAGCCTCTGGGAGACAAACCTGTCTCTCCAGCAGGTTCTGTTGATGTCACATATTAGATTTATGCCTTTCGAGCAGGTAATGCGCAAGGAGTTAGACTTACGGAAATGTTACATCTCTAGTAAGGCAGGGTCTGACATTGCCTTGTAGGCTAGACACAGATCACCTCTGAGCAATCTGTATGATACTGAGCACAGTGAGAGTGATTTGAGCCTGTCTGCATAGGCAGATGTTGGAGGCCATGGATTCTCTTTGTGAGATATTTCTGTGGCCTTTCCATTTCTTGCAGGTGTTTGGAGAGGTACACACTAAATGGCACGTTATACTCAATTATTGGCCTAATGAGGGAAGAGTACAGAGAGGTAATAACCTCATTTTTTTCTGGATGCAATCCCTTCACTTATGAGATGAACCAAGTAAAAGGCTTTTCTGACCACTGTCGCTATGTGATGGTCGAATGTGAGATTGTTGTCAACCTAAGTACCCAGGTCTCTCAACACAGGTTGTTTGCTTAGGTGGTTGCCGTTGATGTGGTAATCAATAGGGGCCATGTTTTTGCCGAATGGTATGCATTTAACTTATGGCCATGACTTTGGCACTAGTGATTTATAGGTTCATAGGTTCATACCAGGCTATCTGCCCAAGGGCATTTACAAGCCTAGCCCAGAGTTTTGTGGCTTTCGCCACCCCTTTAGTTTGGAGGATACTATGCCCATTATTTTGCTGTGCCTCTGTCAAGCAGTGACACTGAGATAATCCCTGGGGTATATCTGCGATCTTCCATCCATTGGTCAAGATTTCTCTTGAACAAGGCCAGCGAGGTGCTCTGCCTCACATGTACCGGGATTTTGTTCCACAGCATAGGGAGTCTCTGGGTGATGAATCTGTCCCTCCAGCACGTCCTATTAATAACCGTGTCAAGGTTTAAGTCTCCCGCCCTTGTAGTTCTGAGGGATCTAGTTGCTGTGAGACCCTCTTGCAGTATGTTAAAATCATCTGGGGAATCAATGACAGCACCCAACTTACAGTCATCCACAAACTTGGTCAGCCACAGGCCTTTTGTCTTTGCCTGGACCTCTAAGAAGTAGATGTCAAACAGTAGGGGTCCTAAGACAGATCCGACTAGTGATAGATCTACTGTTGGAGGTGGAGATGCCTATTTTAACTTTGTGGGTCCTGTTGATGAGCCAGTTGGCCACCCACCTGATGAGATAGGGATTTACGCCAAGTTGTATTAGCTTTTTGATGATTCCTGAGTTTGGGGATTGTGTCAAAGACCTTAGCCAAGTCAAGGTAAGCTGTATGTACTGACTTACTCTCATCTAGGGCTTTGGTGACAGTCTCAAATAAGTCAACCAGGTTAAATAGACAAGATCTGCCCTTGATGAACCCAAACTGGGTGGGGTCAAGTGCTTGGATATTGCCTAGGTCCTTGTTTATGAGATCCATAATACATTCCATGGCTTTACAGATCAGAGTTGTCAAGCTAATGGGGCAATAGTTTCCAGGGCCAGTAGTGGCAACACCTTTGTGCAAGGGGATGACAATGGCAATTGTCCACTCTGCTGGAATGAAGCCTGTACTTTGGCTGTGGTTGAATAGGGTACTCAATGGTGAAGCTAGTTCTTGCTGGAGATGGTGCAGAATACAGCCTGAGATACTATCAGGTCCCATGGAAGCTGTGGTCTTTGCCTTGGATAGGGCCTTTAACACGATATATGGAGATGTCAGGTGCGGGATAAGTATCTGGGATGTAGAATGGGCCTTTGGGGGGGATAGGGGGTGAAGTTTGCACTGAACCTATCTGCTAGCAAGTTGGCTTTGTCAACAGGATCAGTGTAAGTGGTACCATTAAGTATTAATTCGGAAAAAACCTGGGCTTTGCCATGGAGGCTCCTGATTTAACTGAAGTAGGCTTTGTAGTTTCCTTTGTTTCAGAGGTTAGTATCAATTCATAATTGGCTTTGGAGTTTTTCACTAGTGATCTAATTTGCTTGATGAGGCTAAGGAGGGAGTTTTTCTAATTTGGAATTTGTTCCTTTTTACCCTTGGACAACAGTTTCTTCCTTTTGTTGTAAAGCCTATTGATAGAGGATGTTCACCAGAGAGCTTTGTGTTTCCTTGAGAAGCAAGTTTTAGTTCTGATGGGTGTGACTGAGTCCATACAGTTGTACAGGTGCTTGTATACTGCACTGGCGTATTGTTCAGCATATTTGTCTGGATCATCTGAGGGGGTTGGTGATGAGAAGCTACTGATATCCTCCCTTAGGAGGTTGTAGTTGGCTTTTGAGAAGTTTTTTAGCTTGGTTATAGCTGGGGGGTTGGGTGAAATAGAAACTTTGAATGAGACAGACTAATTATCTGATCTCGCCAGGGAAGAACATATTATGGGAGTGGTGCAGCGGTCGCCCATGTTGGTGAGAACCAAGTCCAGAATGTTATCTCCCCTTGTGGGGGATGAGATGAGCTGGTCAATGCATTAGAATTGATTAAGTCAAGGAATCGCCGGGTGAGTGCATTAGTACAGGAATAGTTCACCCAGTCTATGGTGGGGTAGTTGAAGTCAATAAATGATCAGGGTGTTAGGGGGGTACCCTGATGGAGTCAACTAGGTTCAGGTAGGAGTAGTGGGTGTCCTGTGTCATGGAGGGGGGTATATAGCTGGTTATAACTTGGATGGGTGTCTTGCCAACTGTCAGTTGCACCTGGAAGTAATTCCAGTGTCATTCTGGAAGTGTGCCTGCCAGCCCTTAATGAAGATAGAGACTCCACCACCCTTAGTGTTTCCGATCTCATTTTGGGGTCGGAATGTGTGGAATGAGGTATACCCTGATAAGGCAGGGGTGCTCTCACCAGCCCTGAACCTAGTTTCCATGACCACACAGACATTGGCATCTTCCAGTGTGAGGACAGTCTCCAGTGAGTGCATTTTCGGGTTAAGGCTCCTAGCATTAAGTAGCATGACCTTTAATTTGCTTTTTGATAGATTTTTATGTTGGAAGATTTGTTGGAGGCAAGAGCCTTGGCCAGGATCTGGAATCCCAGGAGTGACAGGTGGAGGCCATCTCTGGCAAAGCACTGAAGCCTGTCAACCATGTCATCCCAGGCAGACAGATACTGGATCCCCTTGGAATGACACCAGAAACTAAGCCAATTGTTATTTTTTTGTTGGTATTATTGTATCATTCTTGGTGGTGGGAGGATGCTGTTTAGGGCTAGGGACATACCTGCCTGGGACGCATACTCTGAGAGCTCAATCATGTCTCTCTTCATTTAGTCCAGAGTGGTACATCTCAAGTCATTCACATTAACATGGACAATGGCAGATTCATACTTCAACCTGTTGTGAAAGACTTAAGTGCATGCATGATGTGGTGGATTCTGGCACCTGACAGACAACTGACAGTGATCTTCTCCTTGTTGTGCCTGGTGAGGGAGACATTGGTGTGTCTCACAACTGAGTCACCAGTGACTAGTATGTTTGGTTTATTGTTATGCCTTATGGGCTACATTAGTTTATCATTATGCCTGTGTTTGTGAGACACTGGCGTGTTGTTTGATGTGTTTGATGTTGTATGTGGAATGTTTGTGAGTATGTTTTGGAGGTCTCTGCTGTTTAGGTAAGTTTTTATTGAGGACCTCTGCATAGATGGGTGTATGCTGTGCTTGGCTATGTGATGCGGGTAGTGTGGTGTTTGTGCTGACAATCTCCTCTTTATTGGGAATACTGACTGTGGTGTGAGACAGCATGTATTCCAGGTTACTGATGTAGATGCATTTCTTGTAAGTAGAAGAATTATGTGGGAGAGACCACCACTATTTAATCAATATTCAATGAAGCAAGTACATAAATGCAGTACAGTTTTGTTAACTATCACTGAAACAGAACATGTGCAAAAAGAGTATACTTATATCAGCTTTGCATATCCAGATGGTTGTAGAAGCAGTCACAGAGAGCTAAACAGCTCTGCTACTGAGCACAAATACACATAAATAGAACTATACCAGTACTAGAATGCAAACAATAGACCCCCTGGCAATTAGATAAACACAAAACATCACAGAATGTAAAACGATCCCCACTAGGAAACTGGCTGGCTTGGAGCTCAAGTCCTGAACTAGCACTGAGAAACAAACTGCAGAGAGAGAGAGAGAGAGAGACCACCAATATCCAATCAATATTCAAAGAAACAAACAAATTAAGTACAGTTTTGTTAACTATCACTGAAAGAGAACAAGTGCATAAAGTATTCTTACATCAGCTGTGTATTGCCAGATGGTTGTAGAATCAGTCACAGAGAGCTAAACAGCTCTGCAAATACACAGGAATGTAACTATATTAGTAGTAAAAAAACAAAGGATAGACCCCAGCAACTACATAAACACAAAACTTCCCAGATTGTAAAACAACACCCACTATGGAACCGGCTGGCTTAGAGCACAAGTGCTGAACTAGCCCTGAGAAACAAACTGCAAATAGAGAGAGAGAAAACACCAATATTCTACAAAACAAATAAATAAATACAGTACAGTTTTGTTAAATATCACTAAAACAGAGTAAGTGCAAAAAAAGTGTACTTATATCAGTTTTGTATATCCAGATGATTGCAGAATCAGTCACAACCAGTTAAACAGCTCTGCTACTAAGCACAAAAACACAGAAATGTAACTATACCAGTAGCATAAAATAAAAGATAGACCCCCGCCAGGCAATCGGATAAACACAAAACTTCACAGAATGTAAAACAACCCCCATTATGAGACCGGCAGGCTTGGAGCTCAAGTGCTGAACTAGCCCCGAGAAACAAACTGCAGAGAGAGAGAGAGAGAGAGAGAGAGAGACCATCAATATTCAATCAATATTCAATGAAACAAATAAATAAATGCAGTACAGTTTTGTTAGCTATCATTGAAACAGAATAATTGCAAAAAAGTATACTTATATCAGCTTGTTGAGCTGGATTCTGTTTACAGCAAGAGAAAAAAACAATCTAAAGTTTGAGCAGTGATGTTAAAAATTTCTGTACAGGTTAAAAGATAAATAAAATCTATTTGGAAAAATAATGAAATATAACAGTTCAGTGAGTTTACATAGCACTAATTGAGGGGTTTATTACTGAGACCTAATCTAATATGCAAGCTAGTTGATATAAAGTGAATTAAAAAATGGGGGAGGTGCCAGAGGTGTCCCAGTAATGTGCTGCATCTTTTTAAGGAAACACACAGATTGTAATTTGGTCAAAAAGACATACAGTTAACTTAGAAAGCAGTATCAAGATTTTGCCAAGGTGCTGTGGCGTACTTCCCTGTCACAGCTGCTCTTTTTTGACAGAAAAAAATACAGTAAAAAGCACTTTCAAACACTACAGCAGTCCCACAGTGGAAAAATAAACACAATTTCTCCAGTGAAAATATTTTATCCATTTGAGTGTTCCATTTAAAAGTATGTTACAGTCTCGAGACAATTCATTACAACACAACACTCCTAGCTTTAAAAATAAGAAAATGCAAGTTTATTTCACCCAAGGGAACTTCTCTGCCCAGCAAAGGAAAGCACAAGGCAATCAACAATTCTCAAAAGCCTCACAGCAACATACTCTTCAATGTCAGAAAAGTTCTGAAGGGCTACAAAGTGCTTTTTAGTAAGCTCAGCTTGAGCTGCTTGACAGTTTGCATGAGTGAAAGATGCTTTAAACCTTTGGAAGCTCCCCAGTTGTTGGATCCTTGTCATGATATAACCCATATAGCCAAAGCTACTGCAGCAATAATAAATATGAAGAACATCAGATTATTAAGAAACACTAGAAATTATTTGAACACATAAAGTTGGTGTTCGATCAGTTTTTGTCAACAGAGATGTTTTTAACTTAAAGAATATGTATGAAAACTCTACAAATTAACACATTTTTTTAATTCTGTAGTGAATAAATGTAATAACTGAATGTTGTTTTATCCATGAGAGGAGCTTTATACAAATTGGTAATATTTATAAACACTGCTATTGCAGGGGCCATTATAATTGTAATACTAAAGGGATTGTATCTGTGACCACTGATCTTCCTTTTCTGTTTTTAATGTTGGTAAAACTAAACACAAACTTAGAGTGAGAATTTACCAGCATACTTATGCTATTAGAAGAAAGGATGACACCAGTGCTTTGGTCAATCATAGTGTGTTGTGAACTAACTTTAATAAGCTTGTATTTTTTGGTTTGCAAAAGGCCAAATAAAAGGAAAGAGGGGTTGACCGGTCCAAATTTTTATTATAGAGAGAGTTATATTAACAAGTTTTATTAGAGGTTGATAAGGGACCAGGTTTAAATGAGTGTATCTCTACTAGTAGTCTGCTAGCACACAAACATAATACATGACAATGGTTGGTTGATTCTTGAATCATGTGATTTCAGTACTTCATTATTTAAGAAAGTTCATAGGTTCATAGGATGTTACTAGGCCAATGACCCAAAAGTCTTTACAAACCTAGCCGTTAAATCCCAATATAATACTAGATGACATACAGCATACCTTGATCTGGCCAAGGCCATTGATACCATTTCTCACTTGGGAATTATTAATAAACTCATCAAACTACTAATCAACCCCTATATTACTAGGTGGGTTGCAAACTGGCTCACAGATAGAACATAGTGTGAAAGTAGCAGACTCCAAGTCAGACTGCCAACCAGTCACGAGTGTAGTCCCACAGGGATCGGTCCTGGGTCCTCTCCTGTTCAGCATCTACTTCTCAGAAGTCCAGGCCAACCCAAAGGGACTCTGGCTGACCAAGTTCGCAGACAGCTACAAGCTGGGAGACATTATTAACTCCCCAAGTGATCAAACATCCAACAGAAAGGGCTCACTATGACCAATGACTGGTGTCGAAACCATAGGCTTAAGCTTAATGCCAAAAAATGTGTCGTCATCCCCTTTGGTAAAAACTCAGTTCCCACTAATTACCACATCGATGGGAGCACACTGAACAATGAAGACATTATAAGAGATCTGGGGACACAGGTTGACAGCAACTTCTCCTTTGGCAGCCACATTGCCACAGTGGTCAGAAAGTCCTTCTATGTGGCACATCTCATTACCAAGGGTTTTGCATCCAGGAAGAAAGAGGTTATCATCTCTTTCTACTCTTCCCTCATTAGACCAATCATTGAGTATAATGCCCCATTTGGCATATACCTCACTAGACACCTGCAATAGCTGGAAAGGCCACAGAAGTACCTCATGAAGAGGATACTAGGCATTAAACACATGTCCTACATGGACAAACTCATAAGACTCCAGCTGTTCTCTTAGAGATGATCTTTGCTTGACTTACAAAGCCATGTCTGACCCAGCATTGTTAGAAATGCTGCATCTAAAAAAATCCCAATCCCTTCGCACCACACAGTCCAGAGACCTCAACCTCATTACCACAATAAACAAAACATGCTGGAGGGACAGGTTCCTCACCCAGAGACTGCCCATGCTCTGGAATAGACTTCCCATACATGTCAGGCTGAGCACCTCACTGCCCCACTTCAAGAGAAATCTTGATGAGTGGATGGGTAATAGAAACTTCACCCTGGGGATCAATCCAGTGGCTCTACTTGATAAAGGCACTGGGAACTAACATTGGGTGGCACGATGCCAGGGCACTTCTATGGGCTAGGCTTGTAAAGCCTCCAGGGCCAATAGCCTAGTACACACCTATGAAACTATAAGAGATATCATCTATGCCCAATATTTTTCTGTCAAGGACCACCCATGTCCAGGATTGAAGCAGGGCAATCCCTGGTAGAAATTTATGGTTTCCCATCCAGTCATCTATGTAGTGCCTAAACAGGGTCATGGAGCTCTGGTTGGCATGCACTAGAAGCCTATTTGAGAGGAGTGGCAACCTCTGAGAGATGTATCTGTCTCTCCAGCAAGTCCTATTTATGTCACAGGCTACACTGAGGTCCCTGGAATGGGTGACACCAGTCTCATTTGACTTATGGATGTGCAGCATTTTCATTAGATTTGGGTCAGAGATAGCCCTCTATGGCAGACATAAGTCACCTCTAAGCAGTTTATACGCTACCAAGTACAGTGAAAGTGACTTGTATCTGTCTATATAAGACATGTGCTGAAGACCCTGAATTTTCTTAGTGAGAAATCTCTGAGATCTCTCAAGTTGCTGCAGGTGTCTTGTACAGTACGTACCAAAGGAAGCATTATATTCAATACTAGGCCTGATGAGGGACGAGTACAGGGGAGTTATAACCTCTTTGATCTTGAAGTGATGCCTTTGCTAATAGGGTGAGAGACGTAGAATGCCTTAATTCGCCACAGTAGATACATGTTGGTCAACTTGTGTTCCCAGGTCTTTCACTACAAAATTGGTACTTAGGGCATTATTGTTTATTTTATAATCAGCAGGGACATTGTTTTTACCAAAGGGAATGATGATGCATTTTTTTAGCATTTAGTTTAAGACAATGGCTTTAAAACCAATCAGTGGTCTGGGTAAGCCCCTTTTGAAGAACACTGACATCGCTAGGGGATTCAATGATAGCACCTAATTTGTGGTCATCTGCCAATTTGGTTAGCCACAGCCCTCCATTTTGACCAGGACTTCTGTGAAGTATATGCCAAACAAGAATGGGCCCAGCAATGACCTTTGTGGGATCTCACCAGTGGGAGTGGTAAACACTGAACAGCTTGCCTGTCCCTGGAGGAGTGGTTACTACCTAGAAGCTATAGTTTTATTGGTGATTTTGGGTCAGTTCTAAACTCCTTGATCTCTCTCTCTTAAAACCAGGCTGCCTCATGGTTTTGGCATCTTTTCAGGCTTGCTAGTTGTTGCTGAAGCATCTACCAAGAGGAGAAAATGCTGAGATAAGAAAAGGAGCCACTTTTGTGATTTTAAGTATTTTCTTCTGATTTTTTGTTAAGTTTTACTGCTTTGCCGCCTACTTTTTGGCATTTTCCGGCTTGCTAAAGTTTATATCTGTCACAGTAACAGTACTTGGAACACATCTAGAGCCTGTTTACTGCATTTCCTGTGTTGCACTTAATTTAAAATCGTTTTTTTCTCTAAAAACTGCATTTTATCTGATTTTGGCCTAGCACTCAAGTGTGGGGTCATTTATTGCACTGTTGTGATTATTTTGTGCTTGTGTATCTCTGCTACCTTTAAACTACAAAAAAAGAAAAAAAAATCTTGCTTTTTTCCCACTTTCTGAAAGTTAAGAAAGTTCAGTTACAGATTTGTTGTTCTTAACTGTTTGGAAGTTTCTAAAAGGCCAGTGCTTGCTTGGGCTAAAGGGAAGTCTCTGTGTTCACTAGTGGGAGTGGTAAACACTGAACAGCCTGCCTGTCCCTGGAGGAGTGGTTACTACCTAGAAGCTATAGTTTTATTGGCCATTTTGGGTCAATTCTAAACTCCTTGATCTCTCTCTCTTAAAACCCTATAACTCTCTTTTTGTGCAGTTTTGCACACTGAGCAGCGTCGGGCAGCACAGCCTAAACAGATTTAAACTATTCCAGGCTCCACAAAGTCTGCTCTTCACTTTTTCCCTTAGAGCTGTTCAAACTCTCAAAGTAATCACTCTATTCTCTTTCTAAAGCCCTGCACTTGCTCAGCTCTTATAAGGAAACACTAACTAAAGCACTACACCCTCCTTGACTTCTCATAAGTATTAGACTCCCGATTGGTCCTTCCTGATCAAGTGAAAAATGAGTTCCCTTCCCTAATCTGATCAGTAAAAAAACAGTTCCCTATACTAATCTGGTATGTCCAAGGGTCAGTTTCAAGGTTACTCTCCAGTCCAGCTGGTGAATCTGGGAATTTTGAGGCAATGTTACAATTGCCTTATGTACACAGACAACCCTCTCCTCCTTCCAACAAACTCCAATACATGTGAGAGATGCAGTTACACAGCCAAACTGGAGGCAGAGCTCTCTCAATCCAAGACTGGCACAGTCAGTCAGGAGGAAAAGGTAACCACCCACACCACAAATCCAGTCTCACACAGACCTATTGCATCTGCATACCCAACACATAAACACACAAAAACATACTCAGAGGCTCAAAATCTGCCTAAACAGCAAAGACCTCCTAAGCAGATATCCAAGCAACAGCCACCCCTCAACAATACCCACAAATAACATATCTCACAAAATCAATGTGCCTCACAGTCACAGCCCATAAGGTCAAACAACACACCAAATACACTTGTTATAGTGGACTCTATTGTCCGGCACACTGACGTCCCACTCACCAGAATGAACAAGGAGAAGGTCACTGTAAGCTGCCTGTTGGATGCCAGGATCCGCCACATAACACAAGCACTCAGGTCACTCCAAAGCAAGTACAAGTATGACTCCGTCATTGTCCATGTTGGTGTGAATGACCTGAGACGTACCTCCCTGGACTACATGAAAAGAGACATAGAGGAGCTCTCTGACCATGTAGCCCAGGCTGGTATGTCCCTGACCTTGAGTAGCATCTTGCTCTCACCAAGAATGATGCCACAGTATAAAGACAAAATGATCAGTTTCAACAATTGGCTAAAGTATTGGTGTCATTCAAAGGGGATCCAATGTCTGTCAGCCTGGGATGACATGCTCGACAAGCCACATTGCTTTGCTAGGGATGGCTTGCACCTGTCACCCTTAGGCTTTCGTATACTGGCCAAGGCCCTTGCCACCCCCATAGTGCCTTTTTTAGGCAAGGCTCAAAGGACAAACCCACCTCCATAGACAACCCAAAGATAAAAAAACTAAAGGTAATGCTACTCAATGCCAGAAGTCTAAACCTCAAGATGCATGCACTAGAGACTCTCCTCAGTATGGAGAAAATCAATGTCTGTGCAGTAACAGAAACCTGGTTCAAGGCTCCTGAGAGCACCCCAGTACTACCAGGTTATAACTCATACCATGTGTTTCGGCCCCAAAACTCGGACCAAAGCACAAAAGGAGGGGGAGTATCTATATTCATCAAAGATACCTACACCTCCAGGTTAGTGGCACTGCACGAAGCATCGGAAACCATCCATGTGCAACTATCAGCAGGCAAAACTGCCTTTCAGTTTGTAGCCTGCTACAGAACACCCTCCCTATTCTAGGAACCCCACTTGGCATTCCTGAGAACACTGGAGAATATGAAGGTCTCTCCAAACACTATGTTATTGGGTGACTTCAACTACCCAAATATTGACTGGGAAAACTACTCAAGCCCAAACACCCTCACCCAACGGTTCCTTGAATTTATAAACTCTAACGCAATGGAACAACTGGTCACCACTCCCACAAGAGGGAACAACATATTGGACCTGGTCATCACCAACATGGGGACTCTATGTTCCACACCAGAGGTAAACCCCTTATTGGTAAGATCAGACCATAAACAAATTTCCCTCGACATCCATATCCTGTCCTCACCCCCAGCCAAGGAAATCACTGTAAAGAATTTCTCCAAAGCCAACTTTGCACTTCTCAAGACTGAGGTGGAATCCTTCAAAGCCCCTGGGCCAGATGATAATACAGCCCAATCCGCAGAATCTTTTACAAATGCATTCTATGAGCAGCTGCAGGAATGCATGGATCGTGCTATCCCAAATAAAACCAAGACTCACTCCTCCAAAAACAGGAGACCAGTCTGGTGGACCCTGGCCATAAATAAGCTATACAACAGAAGGAGGAAGCTACTACATGACAGAGCAAAATCCCAAAAAGGGAAGGCATCTCTGATCAGTATTAGCAAGAAACTTCGATCCCTCATAAAATCATCAAGGGCCAGTTTCAAAAGAAAAATTGCCCTAGACACTAAAGATAATCACAAGGCCTTCTTTAGTTATGTCAGAAACATGGGCGGAAACTCCTAGATATGCTCTGAATTGTTGCATAACGGTACAAAATATACCGAACCTACAGACATAGCCAACATCCTGGCAGACAGATTCAGTGCAAACTTCTCCCCCCCTTCCCCCCCAAAGGAGCAAACGCCTATCCCAACTGAATGTAACCTCTCTGACATCGCAGGTGAAAGCTGCCCTCTCCAAAGCAAAAAACACAGCATCTATGGGACCGGACGGTGTCCCAGGCTGTGTCTTACATGAGCTCCAAGAAGAACTGAACCCTCACATTAAGTCACTGTTCAAACTTAGCCTTACTACAGGATATGTACCCAAAGAATGGCGTACAGCTACAGTGGTCCCACTCCACAAAGGTGGTGCCACAACGGACCCCGGAAACTATCGCCCCATAAGCCTGACTAGTCTGGTCTGTAAAGCTATGGAGCGTATTATCATGGAACTCATAAACAAAGACATTGGGAGTCTCCAGACACTGGACCCTACCCAATTTGGCTTTGTTAAGGGCAGATCTTGCCTCTTAAACCTAGTTGATTTCTTTGAAACAATTACCAAAGCCATAGATGAGGGCAAGGTAGTCCACACAGCCTACCTGAACC
The DNA here is from genome assembly GCF_019279795.1 of Protopterus annectens. NCBI lineage: Eukaryota > Metazoa > Chordata > Ceratodontiformes > Protopteridae > Protopterus > Protopterus annectens. The sequence goes on from NC_056732.1 coordinate 1,795,201,270, forward strand.
TCGCAAAAGCCTTCGACACAATACCCCACTCGGGCATCATAAATAAGCTTACCAGCTTAAATATCAACCCCTATATCACAAGATGGGTTGCAAACTGGCTCAGAGATAGAACCCACATGGTCAGAATCACAGGTGCCATGTCCGAATCCAAACCAGTTACAAGTGGCGTCCCACAGGGCTCAGTTCTGGGACCTCTCGTGTTTGGTATATACTTCTCTGAGGTTCAGGCTAACACGGGGGGATTATGGCTGACAAAGTTCGCAGATGACTGCAAACTGGGGCCATAATCGAATCTCCAGCTGACACAAGCATCCTCCAAAAGGGTCTCACAGAGACGGATGCTTAGTGCCAGAACCACGGCCTCAAGCTAAATGCTAAAAAGTGCATAGTCATCCCCTTTGGGAAAAACAAGGTGCCCACAAATTACCACATAGGTGGTAATCCATTAAGTACGGAAGAAGTAATTAGAGATTTGGGGACCAACATAGATAGTAATCTCTCCTTTGATAATCATGTTGCCAAAGTGGTTAGAAAGACCTTCTATATAGCCCACCTTATCATGAAAGGGTTCGCATCTAGATCAAGAGAGGTCATTGTGCCCCTCTACTCATCACTCATCAGGCCCATAATTGAATACAATGCCTCTTCTGGGATGTACCTTACCCGACACCTGCAGCAACTGGAGAGACCCCAAAAGTACCTCACCAAGAGGATCATGGGCTACAAACAGATGTCCTATGCAGCTCGACTAAAGAAACTCCAACTCTACTCAGTTGCTTACCGCCTACTCAGAGGCAATCTATGCCTGACGTACAAAGCCATGTCAAACCCAGAATTAATGGACATGCTCCACCTCAAAAAATTCAAGTCCCTTAGAGCTACACACTACAGGGACCTAAACCTCAGCACAAAAATAAATAGGACATGCTGGAGGGACAGATTCATTTCCCAGAGGCTCCCCTCACTCTGGAATAGAATCCCAATTCATGTTAGACATAGCCCCTCGCTGACCCTCTTCAAGCAAAATTTGGACGGGTGGATGGGAAATCGCAAATTCACCCCTGGGATCTCTCCTGTGTCCCTGCTAGACAGAGGCACAGTAAACTAATCTTAAAAGGGTACCTTCTGTGACCTACTTTACAGAGGCACAGTAGGCTAATCTAATAGGGAGGCGGAAGCCAAATACACTCTGGCTAGGCTTATAAATGCCCTAGGGCAGATAGCCTAGTATCTACCTATGAACCTATGAATCTCACTGATAACAGTTCTGCTGGTAGAGGTGAAGTCTTTCACTTTAACTGACTGTTATCAATCTGTGAGCCAGTATGCAATTCACACAGGAGTTTATATTCAACTGGGTTAGTTTGTCAATGATGCCCAACTGTGGGAATATGCTGAAGGCCTTGGCCAAATAAAGATAGGCTGTGTGCACAGCTTTTCCTTCATCTATAGCTTTGGTCACATTCTCAAAGAAGTCCTCCGGCTTTAGCAGGCACAACCTACCCTTGAAAAAAAATTAACTGGGACAGACCTAGGGTTTAGATGTCACCTATATCCTTATTTATGAGGTCCATGATGATTCATTCTATTGCATTACACACAAGGCTGGTTAAATTTATGGATCTGTAGTTACCTGGGTCTGTTGCCGAGGTGCCCTTGTGGAGGGGGGTAACAGTCACTGTTTTCCATTCAGTGGGGGCAAAGCCAGTACTCAGGCTGTGGTTGAATACAGTACCTAATGGAGTAGCTAGCTCTTGTTTTGTAACATTAAGAATGCAGCTCAGAATGCCATCTGGTCCCACGGAGGCTGTGTTCTTAGTCTTGGAGAGAGCATTGATGACTTGCTCTTTGGAGATGCAGGGAGGAGGTGATGTTGAAGACTTGGTTTGGGTATACTTGAGGGGATAGAGGGTGAAATTTTTGCCAGACCTGTCAGCTAGCAGGTTTGCAATTTCTGCAGGATCAGTGTATGCGATACTATCCACAATTAGTTCAGCACACATTTGAGTCCTACCTTTTAGGTTGCAGACATAGCTGAAGAAATCCTTATGGTTATCCTTGGCTATGGTTGCTAAATTTTTCTCATAGTTGCTCTTTAAAGATTTTACAAGTTGTCTTATTTACTTGTTTAGGCCAGGGAGAGTGCTCTACCAGATCTGGGTTCCTACCTTTGTATTTTTAGACAGTAGTTCACGTATTGTATAATCTATTAATGCTAGTCATCCACTAGGATGGTTTGTTTTTTCTTCAGGAACTTAATTTAATCCTATCAGGTATGGCTGTGTTTATACATTTGTGTAGATGTTTATATAGGGCATCAGTGTATAACTTAGTATAGCCATCTATGCCATCTGTGGAAACAGCAGCTTGGAAGTAAATTATGCCATTTTTTAGGAGGATATAGTTAGCTTTGGTGAAGATGTTTAGCCTGACTTCTCCTTTGGGGAGTTCCAGTGCTATTGCTACTTAAAAAATGACTGATTTATGGTTGGAGTTAACTAGTGCGGGCCCTACACAAGGTGCTGTGGTCACTCATATCAGTGAGGACCAAGTCTAGAATATTAGAGCCCCTTGTGGGGTGGTGCACTATTTATTTCATGGCATTTGAGTTAACAAAGGCCATGAACCTTTGTGCAAGTGAGTTCAGGCTCATATAGGTTTCCCAGTTAATGGAGGGATAGTTGAAATCACCCAAGACTAGGGTGTTAGGTTGTAATTTAACTGTCCCAAGTAGGTCTAAATAAGCTGTGTGGACTTCTTGGTTCATGGAAGGAGACCTACAACTGATGATGAAATGAAGGTGGGGGTCTTACCCACAGTAATTATGACTTGGAGTAACTCCATGACTTATCTTGTCTAACCAGTCTAGAAGCATAATTATCTTTAATGAAGATAGATTAGGTTCATAGATTAGTACTAGGCTAACTGCCCTTTTGGGCCATTTGAAGCCTAGCCAATTACCTCACATGAGAATCAAACCCTGCACCTTGTGTCTTTAAAGTAAACACCTTAACCATTATGTCATCCTCCCATCTCCTTTGGTTCTCACACCTTCAGTTTGCAATCTGAAGTGTGGAAGAGTTTGTAGCCTTGCAAGGCCAGGGGTACCTTCTGCGGCCCTGAACTAGGTTTCTATTACTGCACAGATGTCAACATCTTGCAGGGAGAGGAGTGCTTCCATAGAGTGCAATTTCTCATTTAAACTCCTAGCACTTAGCAACATGACCCTTACTTTTTTTGCATTTGATATTTTCACATCAGAAATTTTGTTTTTGTGACTTTTCCTAAAAAAGGCATTTTGGGGAAAGCAAGTGCCTTAGCAAGCAACCAAAAGCCTAGAAGTTCCAGGTGAAGTCCATCTCTGGCAAAGCAGTGAGGTCTATCCACCATGTTGTCCCAAGTTGACAGGAACTGGATCCCCTTAGAATGACACCAGAAACTAAGCCAATTATTGAAGTTAATCATTTTTTGTTTATATTATGGTATCATCCTAGGCGAGGGTGAAATGCTGCTCATTTTCTCTCTATATTTATTTGGACAAAGCCTTTTTGTAATAAAGTCAAATATGCTTAATAAATTTGTGAGTTCTTTTCAGCACAATCACTGTTCTTGTGGTTTGATTTGTTTAATTTTTTGATCAGTAGTTGGACATGGTTTCTGTTTCTTGTTTTTTTAAAGGTTAATTAAGATGATATATGAAGAACTGGAGGCAAAAATTAAAGGGGAAATGGTCCTCTCTGATAAGCCATGTTTGAACAGAGGAACAAGGCAGGAGTATCATCTTCCCCCTTTATTTTTCTTTAAATTTAGAACTACTGGGAAAAAAAATAAGGGACTCAAAAATTCAAAGATATAAATTGGTATGGTAATCAAATAAAAGTTTACTTTATTTGCAGATGACATTACTTTGTACTTGTTAAATCCAGAAAAGGACACTTTGGTGTTGTGGAACATTTTAGACAGTTCAAGTCTTTTCAGAATATCAAATTAATAAAGATAAAATAAAGGCTATATATGTACATTATGCACCAGCACACAGATTGGTTCATCAGTACCATTATATATGGGGACAAAATAAGATGAAATATTTATAAATATGAATTAAAATACTTCAATTATGGCAGCTCAGGATATGCAGGAAGAGACTAAACAAAATATAATACAAAAAAACGAGACAATTGAAATTCTTGTTTATGGATATGGAGAGAAAAATGCAAGTAGTAAAAATGTTTTGCTCCTTTAATTTTGCATATAAGTCAGGCATATTTTTATCAACCAGAGGAGAAGTTGTGGATGCTAATTAACATAGGTTCATAGGTAGGTACTAGGCTATCGGCCCAAGGGCCTATGTAAGCCTAGCCAACAAGTTTCCCTGGCTTACGCCACCCAAGAAAGTTATTTTCCTGTGCCACTGTCAAGCAGAGACACAGAAGTGATCCACGGGGTGTATTTCCTATTTCCCATCCACTCATCAAGATTTTTCTTGAAGAGTGCTAATGAAGAACTTTGCTTGACATAGATGTGTAGCCTGTTCCAGAGTATGGGAAGTCTCTGGGATAGGAATCTATCCCTCCAGCATGTCCTGTTTATTGTGCTGACAAGGTTTAGGTCCCTAGACCGTGTAGCTCAAAATAAACAGCCTCTGCAAGGCTCGAACCCAGGACCCTGGGCACCATAGTCAAAGGGATTTACCAATAAGCCATGTCAGATATAACAAAGAGTTGAAGGGATTTATCTGAGAGGGGAATAGGGCAAGAGTTAAATGGGATAAGCTCATCCTCCCAATATAACAAGATGGTTTATGATTACCTTATTTGAAGGGACATTTTAGAGCTACATAGTTAAGGCTCATATACATAACATAAACAGAAGGTTATAATTCAAAATGGTAAGTGATGATGCATGGGCGGAGGTCAAAAAAATAAGGACAGAGTGGAATTTTGGATACAGATCCTTGAGGAGAATAATAACCATACAGAATATTACATTCATACATTTGCATAAAATATTCTAAGAACTAAGTCAAATCAAGAATGGAGAAAGGAAATTTTGCCAAAAGGGAAGACTGTCAGCAGGGGTACAAAATATAGTCAAAAAAGAAATTTGGTAAATGAACCAAGTTACTGGGAGCAAATAACAAGACAGGAAGAGGAAACAGACTGGGATGAGGCCAAGACGAATTTTGGACTGCAAGATAGAAACATGCCTTTTCTACCAGGGACTGACATCAAAGTATAGGCAGACAGAAAGAGTTATGGGAGAACTAAGTGAAAATCCTGCTCTGGTAGTTTTTAGTTGCATCTAGAACAAAAGCTGCTGTGAAAAAGGAGATATGTAGCATGATAAATACTGCATTATAACATTAAGAATCAATCAGAAGAGGTTAGAAAACATGAGGAAGACAGACTGGTATATAAATTAATAAGGGAAAAATTAGGGATATATGTATGACTTCCAAGTATGCAATAAGATACAGAAGGTTTATAATTTTTGTTTGAAAGTTTTTGCGTAGGTATTTTTATACCCAAGCAGACTTCAAATAATACTTCCTCAGGTATACAGCGAATGTCTGAACTGTGGTGGGAAAGAAAGATGTAACTGGGTAGATTTAAAAAAATGACCTACAGAACACTCTGTCAGAAATATTGAGGGAACAAATGGCTGTAACTAAAGAAATTATTGTTTTGAGCAGAAATACACCATCTGAATTGCTAAAAATAATAAAGCTTTATTCAGTTTAATTTTATTGGCTGCCAGAAAAAACAATTACTACAAAATGGAAATCAAAATCTAATCCAACATATTTGAAGTACTAAATATTGTAAAAGAAATAAAAGAACAGGAAATTAGATCTCTAGAAAAGGGAAACACTAAATTAAAAAGAAATAAATGGAATCAGTGGATAAAATACATGTGTTATAAGGGTTCCTATCAGTTCATCGAAACTTCAGCAGTTTGAACACCATATGTTCGAACTGTGAAGTTCGAAAATTAATTATCGCGAAGCCGTGGAACACCAAATTCTTTCCCAGGGGAAAGAATTTGGTGGGTGGTTTCTGTGGTGTCACAATTTTCAGCACTGTGGTGGAAAGTTACGGGTCGGGTTCAGGTAAGTGTGCGATTGTGTGGACGTTAGGATTAGAGCATGGGTTAGGTGAGTTACGGTTAGGCCGCAGGTGAGGTGGGTGTGCGATAGTGACAGACATTAGGGTTAGGGTGGGATAGGTAAGTTAGTATTAGGGCGTGGGTCAGGTGAGTGTGTGATAGTGACGGACCTTAGGGTTAGGGTTAAGGTAAGTGGATAGATAGTAGTGTATGTATAGTTTAGTGTAGGGTTAGATGTAGGATTTTAAGAGTGTGTGTGTGGATTGCTGTTTATTTTGGTGTGCTTGTGTTGTGTGTGTGTTTCTTGGAACAGCAATTTTTTTCCCTGGGAAAAAAATCGCTGTTTTAAGCCTTCGATGATTTTGCACTTTGAGGTAGAAGTTCGAACATATGGTTTTCGAACTTCTGCCATTTCGATGAAGTGATATAGGCCCGTGTTATAATGTTCAGGAGGAGTGAGTATTTAAGGGAAAGCATGAATTGGGCAATTTATTTAATGTTGGACTATATGAGAGTTGTAAAGAAAGAAAACATGTATGTAATCTATAATGGATGTAAATTAAAAAAAATGAGCATATGGTTTGTCTTCCTTTCTATTAATATATGGTTGCCTATGTCTTAACAGATAATTTTAAATTGGTGTTTAAAAAAGGATCCAGTCACCCCTTGCAAGGGAATGAGAGTAACCTTTCCTCATTACATTGTATTTTCAAATGTTATAGTTTCAATGCTTTTGCAAGTTATTTTTAGGAATTTAATAATGATAAAGCTTTAAGTAGAGATCACTACTTTTCACTGTTCTGCTTGCTCATTATATTAAAGTAACAAGTGTGTTTTCAAGATGTAGGGATATAATTACATTTCAAAAAATAATTATCATGTATTTGATTGTGGGATGGACTTTGGTTATGAGGTTATTTTTCAGTTGTATGTAGGGTATGGCCTTGGGATTAATGTCGAGAGAAATAGATTTTGACCCAGGAGGTTGACCATGTTTGGCAAGCTATGTCATAGTTAGAAATTTGGATAAGTCGACTAGTATTAATGGTGTAGTAGTATAATTTGAAATCTGAAAGTCCCAATCCCCATTTTTCTTTTGGCAATATTAGCTTTTCATTGCAAATTCTTGTTGTCTTTGGGGACCAAATGAATTTAGAGAGGGCTGTTTAAATTTTATAAAAGAAATGTTTAGGGATATTTAAGTTAATGGAGTTTAGATGAAATAGAAATCTAGGTAAAATATTCATCTTGATAATAGTCGTTTTCAACAAGGGGGATAAGTTTATATTCTTCCATCTTGACATATCTTGTTTAACTTGTTCCCATGTTTTTTTTGGAGGTTATCCTTCATCAGATCTTTATGGGTATGGACAAAATTAATACCCAGATATCTTAACGAGTAAGTGACTGGAATTTTGGCAGTGGGAAAGTAAGATTTATTGTGTTTATATGGATTAATGGGAAAATGGAAGATTTTCAGGTGTTTACTTGATAGTTATATTAGAAATGTACACTAGTGATTTAAAGATTTTATGCAGGTCAGTATTTGGTAATTCAGAACAGATATTAAGATAATCCACAAGAGTACTTTAATTCGGTGTTGTAAATTTTGGGGATATGATGATAAGATTTTTTTTAAATACTTTTTATTGATTTTTTGATTAAAACATATTTACAAACAATCATAGCTATCCATCTGAAATTTGACAAATAAAGGTTATAACATATATATATATATATATATATATGTATATATATATATATATATGTCAAATAATTTATAAGCAAAATAATAAAATGGTTAACTAAAGTATTTACAAAGACATCCTGTAGATTCAACTTAACATGACAATTTCTACTGATTTATGTTGTACATCAACAATAAGGAAGAAATAAATCAACATTAGATACTAAAACAAGAAATTGTTTTTCAATAAACTTTGTAAATTAACCCACATTTGAAGATCATGTGTCTTTCTAGAAGTTCTAGCATTTATGTTTCATTTAACAAATTAGTGAATTCAGAGAATGTAGGAGGAGATTCTGAAGTCCAATTTCTTGTTATTATTTTTCTAGCCACTGCTAGTATTGCCCAGAGTAGAGAATATTTTATTTTTTTGACATAATGTGGAACAAATGTATTAAATATCACCAGCGATTTGGTAAGCGTAAAGTTATCTCAAAACAATATCTGTAGAAAATCATTTATGTTCTTCCAAAACAAAATAAGAGCAGGGCAATCATAAAACATGTGGACCCAGCCTATATCTGTATCTGATTTACATTTGTTGCATATGTTTCGTGTTTTGTTTATTTTATTCATTAATTGTGGAGTATAAAACTATCTGTTCATAAACCTCCACATGTACAATCTCCATTTAAGAGATAACGTTGCTTTCCCAGCTGATTTTAAAATATTTTCTTTGTCTTGATTACTAGGATAGCTATTATTAATAGTGTAATACTAATTCCAATGATTCTCTGGGCAAGAGTATGTTTCTGCTCTTATAGTTCTAAAAACAAATGAAAGTTTATTAGAGTAGGTTTGTTTGTGTTGAAGAATTAGTTGAAAACAATGTATTAAGATAGAGATATTTTTTTTGTAGTTGCCGTAATCATTTGTAATTTGTTGTCTCTGAATAGTCTAAATATGTGTACATTTAGCCACATGGATTTATCTAATTGAAATTCATGTAATACACTTTCAAAACGTTTAGTCTTAAAGTCAGATACTGACTGAAACAAAACTTAAGTTCTTTTTGATTTAAGAAAGAAACTGTATTTAAATCTGATGTTATTAATATGCCTTGAGTAAAAGCTATGGGGAATAACAGGGTGAAACACTCCTTATATCTGATATGTTTATATATGAAATTCCTAAAAGTTACTAAGATGCTGTGAATGTAACAAATTGTGTAGGGAAATATTGTTTGTAAAGTAAAATAATCTTTTGGAATCCATAAAATGGGATTATTATTTCTAACATAAGAGTAGACGGTTTCAGGATTAATTGCATGGCAGATGACTCCCATAATAACTTCCACTTAGCTAAGTAGGTAATGTCTAAAGGTTGAGTAATCACCTTAATTATAGAAGAGATGGAATAGAGAATTAGATCAGAAAAAGCAATCTCTCCATTACTCCAGCTATGTAGGTGTTGATTAAGAGATATTCTTGACTTATTTGGATACCAAAAGAAGTTTAATATCAGAGAGTTTAATTTGTTAATAAATTCTTTAGAGGGAAGAATTAGGATTCGATAATGTATAATATTTTAGGTAAGATAATCATTTTTATGATAGTTAACCTATCTTCTGTAGTGGATGTTATTATTTTCCATTTTGAGATTAGATTTTGAATATTACTAAAACATTTGTCATAGTTAAGTCGTATAATTGTTTTAATATCTTTAGCAAGGATAATTACAAATAAGTGACGGGTCTGAGATAAGTGATTTAAGAGCATTATATATAAGTTTGTTATTTTTTATTTGAATATATGGGTAATATTTTTGTTTTATCTTCACTGAAAGACAATCCAGAGATAGTTTGAAAAGTTTTGATAGAATTTAATAAAGTAGATACTGAAGAGTCATTACCTTTTGTAGTTATGAGGACATCATCAGCGAATAACTGTATTTTTGGTGTTGTATCTTCATCCATGTTTAGTCCTTCAATATTCTTGTCATTCTTATAGCATTTGCCTTTATTAAAGTGAACAACAATAGAGAAAGAGGACAGCCCTGTTCAGTACCTTTTATAATGGGAATTTTGTTTGAAGTATATGTACCTATTTTATATAGGCTAAAGCTCCTTTATACAGATTTCTTAGTAAGTTTATGAAATTATTTGAGAAATTCATGAATTTTAGCTGTGTAAACAAATAATCCCAATCAATTGAATCAAACGCCGCATTAATGTTCAAAAGTAATTAAGAGTTAAGTATTTTTTTTTTCTGTGAGAGAAATCTATAAGTGCTAAGGTTCATCTAATGTTATCAAATGTGCTTCTGTTAGTTACAAACCAGTTTGGTCATCATCAATTAAAAAGGACAATATTTTCTTACTTCTTTCAGTGTATATGTTCATGAACATCTTATAATCAACATTTAATAAGGATATGGGTCTGTATGAGGAGCAATATTTGGGATCCTTGTTAGATTTTAAGATTGGTGAGATGAATGTCTATTTCCATGAGGGGGGAATCATAAATTCTGTCTGGGCAATATTATATATATTATGATGTAATGTTACAGCTGTTATAGCTGTTTTAGGCATGATTTTATATTTTTGGATTGGAACATATATTTAATATTTAAGGAAAGTTTATACACACTGTATTTTTAAGAAACTGATTAGGGATGATTCACATGGGGGGGTATGTCATGTGATGTTGCATTTAGTATTTAACATGGCTGACTACACAACAGATTTTTTAACCTTGAAGAAGCTCGGTAATAACCGAGCGAAAGCGCTTGGTTTATTGTTTGCTGCTGTTTGGTGTGATTCAGATTACGTACCAATAAATGTGCTGTTCTTAACCTACTGCTTCTAACCACATTTTTTGGAGATTTGGGTACTGTGGCCGTGGATTTTGGTGATTCATGATTTTATATATTTCAGATATTTCCTGGTGCCTCATTATGTTTGAATTTATTAATTTGAGTTATTATATCATTACATGTGATTTGTTTATCAATATTTTCTATCTACAATTTGTTTAGTCTATTTTTGAGATTTGTTAACTGCGGTGGTGGTGCTGCGGTAGCATTGTCGCCTCACAGTTAGACGTTGCCCGTTCAATTCTCAGAGTGTCTTCTGTGTGGCAACATGCATGAATGGGTGTTCCTTCATTGAAGGTTGTGAGTTACGCCTGGCAAACCAGCACGTAATAATTTACTGCCAATCATTAGCGGACCGGAGTTCCGCTGTGGCAACTACTGACCGGGAAAAGCCAAAAGACATTCTTTCTATTGATGAACTGTTTTATGTTATCTTTAGATTCAATGGAATGCAAAGATTAAACCACAAACGAAAAAACTGTTGAACCAAAAGAGCGTAACAACGAACAAGAACACTATGAGAGACTACTTTGTAAAATAAACAGACGTTTAATGACTCCAAATTAATGTTAGCGCTTTCGGCTAAATCAAATATTTAGCCTTCCTCAGACAAACAGCAGAACAGGAAATGACATTTCTTAAAATATATGTATAGAACCAATTGAAATAAAGTGCATTTAGTAATTAGTTGTAACTAAGGTTACCTTAAAGTAGTATAATCCATTGCAAACATAAGCCTTGAATAAAGGTAAAGATAGAGTGCCTCTATAGGCATTGCAACGGAACAGCAAGTGATACTTTGTTAAAAGTAACTCCATTCATCAAAATATTTACACAGATGTTAAACTCTATAATTACTGGGTTATTTAATCATACAACTTGCTTCATACTTATGTGATGTGTTAAAAATGTTATAAAAACAGTGAATAATAAACTAAAAAATATTTGTGTATATTTTAAATTGTTACCAAAAATATTTCCACAATTTGGAACATTATTTCCACATTTAAACATTAAAACATTAAAAATACTGATTAGTTTTGCCCGCAGAATTCCTATGCAATAATCATAAAATAATACAATTTTACATTAGTGCATTCTGTTAGGCAATAATTGATGTTGGGTCCATTTCATATCCAAATGTGAGAGACTAATCAATATTTTGATGAATGGAGTTACTTTTAACAAAGTATCACTTGCTGTTCCGTTGCAATGCCTATAGAGGCACTCTATCTTTACCTTTATTCAAGGCTTATGTTTGCAATGGATTATACTACTTTAAGGTAACCTTAGTTACAACTAATTACTAAATGCACTTTATTTCAATTGGTTCTATACATATATTTTAAGAAATGTCATTTCCTGTTCTGCTGTTTGTCTGAGGAAGGCTAAATATTTGATTTAGCCGAAAGCGCTAACATTAATTTGGAGTCATTAAACGTCTGTTTATTTTACGAAGTAGTCTCTCATAGTGTTCTTGTTCGTTGTTACGCTCTTTTGGAATGCAAAGATTGATTGATTGCATGAAAGTGACTTCTAAATTCTTCTATTATATCCTGTATATTATGTACTTCCTTATTTTTCTTCAAAGAATATATTTCTTTGATATGATTGTTTGTTTAACCTTTTAGTTTTATTCTTAAGATTAGTTAAGTATTTAGGGTTTAAAGAATATGCTAGAAATTTATATATTTTTAATGTAATCATAATTTTATGGTGAAGTATTTTTCTATATTCTTCGTTAAGCTTATTTATTTCATCTTTAATATTACTGGATGCGAGTTTATCTTTGTTTTTAAGATACAATGAGTCAGGATTGTTCTGAATAGTGTTTAGATCTTTGTCCCAATTTTTTCTTTTATTATGGTACTATTTGTTAATTTGTCCATAAAGGTAAGCTTTTAAAGCATCCCCTATATAAGTGTCATGAGTATCGGATTCTGTATTTAGGTTAATAAAACTTTGTATTTCTTCTTTTATAAATGTTTGAAATTCTTTTAATTGTGTAAGGTATGCTGGTATTCTTTTTATTTGTATATTGGGAAAATTATTTATTTTGAACTCAAATAAAATTGCATTATGATCCAATATTGGGCATGAAATAATTTTATTGTATGTTAGGTCATGTAATATTTGAGTGGAAAGTAATATTCTGTCTATTCTAGAATATGACTTGTGTCTGTTAGAATAAAACATGTATTGTAGTGTGCTAGAATCTGCAAAGTCATAGATATCCTTTAGTTGATAAGCATTCATAAAATTAATTAGCTGTTTAGCTTGTGGAGTAATTTTTCTCTTCTCCAAGTTTGTTGAGTCTTTTGAGTTTAGGATACAATTAAAATCTCCTGCTATGACTATATTTCCTGTAGAATAAGATACTATCTGATTTAAATATTGTCTAATTGTGTTGGTGCCTATACCTGGCAGCCAGTAGTTATTTATTAATGTATATATGTTTTTATTTCAATTATGGCTAAACATAACAAACCTTTGCTATCTTTATTTGTATTAATTATTATTGGTAGAGGAAGAGATTTATCCCAAAGAATAGCAACACCTCTCTTCTTTTTTGTATGTTCAGAATTTGCAATAACTATATATTTATTTGTGTTTAAGTATTTCATACTTTCTTGTAAGAAAATTATATTGGGCTTATGTAAAGCTAGATATATGAACATACTGCCTCTTTTTATGGAATTATTAAGACCATTGATATTATCGAAATACCTCTTAATGTGGTCATATTAAACAAGTCTTAAGAAAGATAAGTTTTGTAGCAAGTCAATATCATATACATAATTTGTGTATCTCTCTCTTTTATATTATGAGTTCAAATTAAATATAATAAACATTAACGTATTGATGTGGGTAATATTTTTTTCATAAACAATATAATTTAGGATGTTATATATATGAATAATGAAGGATGTCAAAATAAATGTATTAGCAATCTTTGTTACATGTTGTAAGAAAAAAACAAAAACAGATCCCCACCTGGAGTTAGAAACTCCTTGTCTAAATGGCATCAACCACTGAGATCAAACCTTCAAACAGTAACAGCAGAATAAAGCTACCACTTGTTATATATATTATATAACATCAATTGAAAGTTATAATGGATAATAGAAAAGAAAATGTTTTAAAACTTATAAAGATTTATTACATGCGTCTCATCTGGATTGCTTACTTATTCCAAATGTTAAAGAATCTATGAATACAGCCTTATTTAACAGAGAAGTCTATGAGAATATTGTAAAGATTATAAAGGAAACTTACTGATATAAAACAAGATTAGACTATGATGACTATACATAAGAAATAAATGTTTAGGTGTATGTGAGTTGTATTTATGATTTTAAAGACAGAATCTGCATTTTATCTTAAGGTTTGTTTACAAATCTAATTAAGATAAATGAAAAGAATTTGAATAACTCTATAAATACAAAACATATTTGTCTAGTTAAGAAACTGTGTAATCTATAACTTGTTATTGGATGTCAGTATAACCATTCTTCTTGCATTATCAAAGATGACTTATAGGTAAGCTTCTCTAAACCAAATAACAGTCAGATGTATAGAATAAAAGTTAATATTTTTAAAACGTAAATATTGAACACTTTGTTAAATGAAAAAAATATACAGAAATGTTCTTAGCCTATAATATTATAGGTTAGTTCATAGGTTCATAGGTTCATAAATGTTTCTAGTAAATATTTACAAAAACATTTATAATTTTGTATTGATTAGACATATAGCATTCTGACACCTTAAGGTAATGTAATTTGGTAAGAACCAGTACTGACTGTAAAGGGTACTTAAATGTATTAAACATGTGTAATAAGACTGTACGGAGAGACATTCATTTATCAAAGATATATATAAAGAACAACTTCTTCAGTATAATGTTTAGATTAGATAATGCAATTACTAAATAGCATCATTTATAATGTGTCTCAATAAAATAGGACATGTCTTTGAGATGAGTCTTTCTTTATATAAAGTATCATTCAGAAAAGTTTATGTTAAGTAGATATTGATTTGTATTATATTTTATCTATGTTAAGATGTATTACTATTAAAATATGTTGGTAGCTGTGTATATGTGACTCTTATGAATTAAAAATACATCTGATGTTTATTTTATATGTATCACTATTCTGAGAGCAAGCTCCACATATGTATAACCAAACTGCTTATTATAAATTACATTTACATCTGTAAGATTAATAAATAGGATACTATAATTCTAGTCCACTCCTGCTATATATATATATATATGCTGTTTCAGATCTTTGTGTAGTAATTCCATTCCATCAATTTTATCTATCTTGGTAGATAAATCCTGTATGCTAGATACAAGAGTTTGTAGTTCTTTTCTCAGACTGGCATCTTGACTGGCTGTCTTGTTTAAGGTCATGATGAAAACTAGTCAGATGAGAAGATATTTTCTGCAAAGAATTTTGACTGGAAATTATGTCTTCAGAATATTTTTGTAGATATTCTTGCAGATGAAGTTGAAAACTATATAATTATGTAAAAAAAATGATCAAAGTTCCCAGTTTGAAGACAATAATCCAGTATAAAGAGAAATTATTAAGTGGAGCTAGTAAATTCCGTAGCTACTCAGAACCCATGTAGTCACCATGTTAAGTTTTTTGGGTAATAAGAAGTAAGAGAGGTTCAAGGTGGAGATTAAAGAGATAAGGCAAAAGGGGACACAACTGTTTGGTTCTGTTAGTTATTTTAATATGTTGAGACATAGTTTTGTTAATAAATAATGTAATGGAGGCATTGTTATATAACATTTTAATAATATTTATGAAGGTTTGTAGGAAATTAAAATACTTGTATGGCATGGAATAAGAATTTAAGCTCTACGTTGTCAAAAGCTTTGCTGGCATCAACCGTTAGAGCATACCTGGGGTGTTTATCTTTTGCTAAAAGTATCATTATAGTGTCAAGGGTGAGAGTATTATCACACTTGTCTTTGTTGCATGAACCCTAATTGTTCGGGGAAGATTATAGTGGATATCACTTTCCGCATCCGATGTGCTAATATAGAGGTTAGTATTTTAATGTCCAAATTAATAAGTCCAATGGGTCTATAACTAAGTGGATTTGTTTTTTTTTTTCAGAGTATCAAAATTGTTTTTGAGTTATTTATGTATCGGTCTGAAATACCATGGAGTATAATGTAATTATATATTTTAAGCAAGATTTTAGAGAGCTGTGAGTTAAATTTTTGGTAAAATTCAGCAAAGAAACCATCTGGGCCTGGGGCTTTGTTTATTTTTAATTTATTGAATGCTAGTTTGATTTCATCTGATGTGATGGGGCTTTTTAGGAAGGTATTTTGTTCTTCGCTCAATCAGGGAAAATTTATGCCATTTAAGAATTGATCATATAGGTCTGGCTGTATTTGTTTTTGAGAGTTGTAAATGTTATTATAGATTTCTACAAAAGAATTAACTATATCCATATTTTTATGAAATATTTTATCTTTATAATATATCAGTGATATATTCGGAGGTCCATTTTTGAGGTTTATTAATCTGGCTAGTGTTCTGGAAGGGATCTGAGCCCATTCAGAAAATTTATAGATACGTTTTAATTCAGCAAGGGATTGTTTTTGTAGATGAAAAGCACAGAGCTTTTTTTGAAGATTCAACATATTTTCTGCTAAGTCAGGGGAGTATTTAATTTAGAGTTTGAGTTCAATCCTCTATTAATTGGTTTGCTAGCAACTGTTTTTCTTCTTGTTCATGTTTTTTAAAAAGTAAATAGATGCTTTTTGGATGAGTACTCCTCTAATAATACTTTTGGTGGCAGCCCAGTGAATATCATAAGACATGTCACTAATAGTTAAGTCTTGCTTCAGTTGAGATAGGATTAAACTGATTTCTCATATTACTTCTTTTTTTACTAGATTGACATTTAATGGCCAACTTGCATAACCTCCTCTAGTAGTTTTATTATAGGTTGGATTAAGAGTAATTGAGATCTTTGAGTGGTCTGAAATTGATCTGACATGTATTTCATAGTTAAGAATTTGACTAGATAAAGTTTCAGAAACCAAAAAGAAATCAATTCTGGACCATGCCATATGTGAACTGAAGCAGAGAAATATGTGTATTTGTTTGTTGATTTACTGTATTCAAAAAGTAGATAGGGGTTTATTAGGTTGAAGTTGTTTATTAATTCTTCTAGGGATAAAGTGACTCAGGGTAATTAAGTATTTCAAAATTCAGGAACTGCAGAGCCAGGTACCACACAAACTCCTTCTCCTACAGGAACACCAAAGCTTCATTTTGCAACAACAAAGTGTTTTAATCTCAAATTAACTTTAAAAGAGACTTCATCCGAAATAGTGCAGCACAACTACATTTAAAATACAAATGAATAATGACTTCATTTCCTCCTGCTAAGCAGGAAACCAACATTTTAAAGTGGCAGCACATAAAAAAACAGTCATAATATATGTCAATATTTAAATATTTACATAAAGGGACCCTAATGATTCATATAACAAATAATTGCAGTTCCTTATACTGCACAATAATGCTATTCAATTTCTAAACAGATTTTAATAGCAATAAATAAATAAATAACTAAATAACAGTCCTATATGACATAAAAAGCCCTACCATGGCATAAAATGGATTTCTAAGAGGAATTCATGAATAAATACCTGTATATAAAACCTTACTATGTAACTGTATGCATATGTAATAGATAACAGTATATGTATTTAAAATAAATTTTATAAGATGAATTTTATAATATAATATACATATATATATATATATATATAGAGAGAGAGAGAGAGAGGGAGAGAATAGTAAACAAGATTAATCTACTAGTGTCTATCAAGTGCCTTTATTTTTAATAAACTACTGATAGACACATTGTCCTTCAGACTTGGCCAATACAATGAATTCAGACGAAGCTGCCAGGAAAGTTCCAATTTTTCTAATAAGTATAGCCAGCCTCCCCTCCCCTCGTTCCATTAATTTCACAGCATCCAACACAATAAATTTGAAGCTAGGCTCAGGATGTGTCAAAATGTGTTTAGCTAAGGCATTAAATTCATATCTGTCTGTTTTGCCCATATAGAAACGGGGGCAATTACAGCATAGGGCACAATATACCACTCTTTCAGATGTACAACATAATTTCTCTTTGAACTTAATATTCACCCCATTAATTTCAATATTATTAGTTTCTAGAATGTTCTTACAAAATTTACACATCCCACATTTATACATGTGGCCCTTATACTGTTTATTGTTCTTAAGTTCAAATAAATTCTTCAGAGAGTGTCCCTTCCTATAAACACAGATGGGTGCATGCCCTACAATTTCTCTCATCTCTCTATCATTACTAAGTTCCAATTCTTAATTAAAATATTTTTTTTTACCATAGGTACATCCCTGTTGTTAAAAAACTACTTTGGTAAGATATAATTCGACTAGGGCTATCATTTGCATTACCACTGGAAGCAATATCTATATATACTCCAGACTATTCCTATTATGTTGCTCTTCTGGGCCTCAAAAGAGGTAAAAATGGCCATTGTCTCTTTTTGTTTTTACTTCATCCATCAATTCATCAATTAAATTACTTGGATAACTACTTTTAGTAAACATTTGCTTAAGTAAATTACATTTTTCCAAAAAAAATTCCTCTAACATAATCATCTTTGCTGCCTGGACAAATTGCCCCTTTACCACTGCCCATTTTTGCTTAAAAGGGTGGCAGCTACTAAAATGGAGGAAACTATTGGAATATGTATTTTTGTGAAAATTTCCCGCCATTAATCTCTTATTAACATCATTCTTCTTCAATAATATGTCCAGATAAGAAATTGACTTTTCTTCTACAGTATATGTGAATTTCAAAAAAATTAGTTGTCATATTAATAAACTCCAAAAAGGAAGGCATCAACCCCTTAGGGCCTTCCCACAAGATGAATATATCATCCAAGTAGCGAACATAGGTTTTACAGTATGGGAGAAACTGAGATTGACTAAGATATTGCTTTTCCTATTCAAACATGATAATATTGGCATATATGCCCCCACAAGAGGAGCCCATTGCCACCCTTTCATTCTGGAGAAAATATTCACCTTCAAATAAAATGAAATGGTTTCTTAGTATTAATTCAAGCATTTGTTTATACAAGTTGATTTTTTTCTTGTGTTAAATTCTTAGACAGCAAGTAGTCACAGAACCAGTGTATGCCCAACTCATGTGGTATGACACTGTACAGGTTAACTACATTAACTGTAATAAATAAGTATTTGTCCTTATATTCTATTTCATTAACCTTTCTTAAAAATCACACGAGTCAATGCACACAGTAGGCTTATCTCATATATATTTACTCAACTCCTTTTCCAAATATTTTGCCATAGGATATGTTATGGAGCCCCCTAGCATCCACAATCAATCTCATAGGTGGTTGATTTAAATTTATGTGGATTTTACGGGCCGCAAAAATAACTGGGGTAGATGGAAATTCAACCAAAAGGTAATGCATTTCATTAATAGAAATAAAGCCATCAATAAACATGTCATGTATAAATCCCTTAATTTTTCTACAGGCTCCATTCATTTTGTTTGCAATGCTTTTTATGTATGTCTCAGTATTCAATATCTCAAACATCTTATTATTATAATCCATTTTGTTCATGATGACAACCCTACCCCCTTTGTCTGGCTTCATTATTCTTACCTCTTTATTATAAATCAGAAATTCTAGTTCAAATTCTTCATTATAATTTAAGTTCTTATTAAATTTTCTTCTGTTAGAGTTTTTACAGAGTTCCTGAAGGTCTAACTCACAAACTATTTCAAATGTTGCCAAGATGGGGTGTATCAGGGGGTTGTAAGTGCTAGAAATTCTGAAGGGGCCCCTTATTTGTTTAACATTCTTAAACATAATATTTAAGTTAAGCTTTCTAATATGTTGTTTTAAATCAATAAGGGTATGCACTAAATTAGTAGGATGGTCAGGTACAAATGTGAATCCCTTAGCTAACAGGTCACATATGGTCAGAGTCAAGGTAATATCTGAAAAATTATAAACTTTAAAGTCATTTTCAGAGTTGAAATTTACTTTCAAAGATGGTAACAAGTAACAATTTCTTGTTAATGTTGTAGTTACTGTCTCCGTCTCCCCCCCAAGTATTCCTGCCGGTCCCCCTGTTGTTCATTCTCCCTCTCCCAGACTGATGGAGGTTGAAATGGCCTGTTGCTTGCTGTGGTTGACTTCTTTGCTGATTCATTATCTGCTCCGACCTTCTGAGGGGTGGGTACTGTTCTTCATCTAAAAAATCTTCATCATATAAGTCTGCATCATTAGTGACATTGTTCTCATAGTTAGCATTAGAATAAGATTCAGCTCCCCTCTTATTATGTTGTCATACTTGTGATGGGGGGGGGGGGGGAGTAAGCTAGATTGTTAGCATAGCCCTTTTCATCTCTAGCTAGTTTCTTAATTGTTTTTGTTTTTGATGCTCAGCATTTGTTCATCAATAGTACAGAAGATTCGACAATAATCAAATCTATTATTTGAAAAAACAGGGTCCTGTATAATTTGTTTATTGAGTGCTGCAGCTTCTATATTCAATGTCTAAATCAGTTTCTAATTGTATTTTGTTACCATCCCCATATATTCAAAACCAGACCTGTCAAAAAGTTCCAATAAATCTTTATGAAAGTCACAGCCTGCTACCAATCCTGTAGGATAGCGCCACACTCATAGGCCCTTAGGCACAGTCCTTTGATTCAGACATTCTTTGAAAAATAAATTATCCATCTGAAGTTTCTTAATTTTGAGTAAATAGTGGTCCAAGTTATTAAGTTGGTCACTGAAAGTAACATCATGGACTGGGAATTTCTCAATGTATTATAGTCATTTCTAAGCCATTCAGTTAACATGGGGGTATTCAAAGTATTAGTGTATGTATCCTTAGTAGCACTAGTAGCATTAAAAGCAGTAATTAAAAGCAGTATTATGCATATTTACCTCATTCTGCCAAATATACATTCATAGAGAAGTGACTCGCAGTAATCGATTTCTAATTTTATTTGAACTATCTTTAGCAGGATTAATAATATTACCGTCTCCACCAATGATATAGCAGTAGTTAGGGAATTTGAGTAGTAGATTGTAAATGTCATGGATACATTTTTGGTCATTATAGCAGGGACCATAAATGTTAAGGAATAGCATAGGCTTATTTAATTGGCGACAAGAGCAGGTAAAGTAACTGTCTATGTCGGATTTGAAATTTATGATTTCTCCTGGGAAAGATTTTTTTAATTATAATGGTGGTACCTTTGGAAGCAGTATTGTTGCCAGCTGATATGATTTGCTTAATCCAATTTCTCTATCTTTTCCCCATTGGTCATTTGTTAAGTGGGTTTTTTGAAGATAGATAGCATTGGATCTATTCTGGAATATTAGATGCATTATTACGTTCCTTTTCTTTTTATCCTGAAGACCATGTTCCAAGAGTCAGTTATAATCACTGTGTATTGGTTTAGTTACATGTCTATTTTTGGATGTATCTGGTTTAGAGAGTTGTGAACAATTAGTTTGAGTGTTAATAAATTTGATATTGTATTTTTGTGTGGCATCCACTTCACCTTTAACAACCTCAGTGCCTAACCAACCAATCTCCCTGGGGTATAGTGGAGAGGTTTGTGTGAGTGAAGGAGTTATTGAAATGCATTTGACTTGAAAGGGCCTTGAAAGGTTGCAGGGAGGTAAAGGTCAATAATACTAAACTATTACAAGTATCACCAATCATTACATGACTCATACTACTGGCTGCTCTTTTAGTATGAGTTGCATAGGAAAAAAAAAACAGTGTTACTATGTTGCCAAAGAATACAATGCAATAGATGAAAGAACCTTAACATAACTCTATATCTACAGATGCTACAGAAGTCATTGATATAATATTAGAATTAGATTAAACAATAGCCTAGAATAAATTTCTTAGTGAGATAAGTTATAACAGCTGTTACAGTTCATAGATAGGCTACAAAAGTGGCATACTTCTGTCATTACAATTACAACTTTTAAACAAAACTGAATTGTATTTCCTCTACAAATTTTTATATAAGGATTTAAAGCAGGTTATTAAACCTTGTACATGTCACCATACTATTTTCATTCAGAGATAGTAGTGAGTTGGAATAAGGGTACTTAGAATTTATATAAGTTACAGATCCAATGTAGTTTTGTAAGATTGACTAATCATAGCAGAGAAAGGTAATGTAGCTTTAACTTTGATATATGCACATTGTATCAGTATTATTATGCTCATACAGAGAAAAGGAGAAGAAGAAATTGTCATCATCTGAGTGTAACCAGTAAATATTTTGTGGAAATATAACAGCACCATGCTGTCTTCTCAGACTGACTGTCATTAAAGCATTTAAAATAACTGTGAAATAAAGTCATGGCTGCTTAAGTGTACATGCCGGATAACTATTCCTCTAGGAAGAGGTGGTCATGAAATGGACAAAGCTTCAAATATTCCATTTACTTGTTTATATGTGGTACTACTGAAAACCATACTAGAACAAGGTAAATAGTAAAGGTCCACTGATGCAAGCACGCTCATGCTCAGAGGACTCAGGATATTAGCAATGGAGGAATATGTTAATAAATTAATTGTATGTTCCACTGAGCTAAAAAGCCCTTTTTGGTATTGTAGAACTGGAAAATATATTATACACAGTGGGAGAGGGATGCAGAGCACAGCATTAAAGACATTGACAGTCAATATATTAATATATATATATATTAATATATATATATCTTCTTCTTCTTCTTTCGGCTTTTCCCGGTTAGGAGTCACCACAGTGGACCACCTGTCTGCTCATGATTGGCAGTGGAGTTATTACAGTGTTGAGTTGCCAGCCCAGCGCCTAACCTTCCACAGAAGGCACACTCATGTACACACACACGCCTAGGGACAATTTAGAGTGTCCAATCCACCTACAGCATGTCTTTGGGATGTGGGAGGAAACCGGAGCACCCAGAGGAAACCCACACGACCACTGGGAGGACATGCAGACTCCGCACAGAAGGCACCCCAGCCGAAGATCGAACCAGAGAACTCTTGCTGTGAGACTAATTCAGGGACTGAAGTATAGAGAGGAATAGGGTGTCATGTAACCACAGAGTATTTTGAATAGCCAGGGAACATTGTCTGTAGAGAGACAGCTGTGTATGCTTATTCTCGTTATCCTGTTCGATTCTCAGCTAGAGCATCTTCTGTGTGGAGACATGCGTGAATGAGCATACCTTCGTTGAAGGTTGTGTGTCAGGGCCGGCAACTCAGCACATAAAAATCTACTGCCAATCATTAGCAGACCGGAGTTCTGCTGTGACAACCCCTAACTGGGAAAAGCCAAAAGACACAAACAAACTGGTAATTATTGGGTAGCAATTGGATGAAGAACTTAGATAAAAGTAATATATTCATTCATTTTACAAATAATTGCATTTAAATAGTAAATCTGATTCATAAATAGGGCCATGTGAGTTGTAAGGTAAGAAGGAATGGTAAGAATAGTTATCTGCTTAAAAGCATAGGTGATATGTTTTGAAAAACATACAGTGACAAGTATGTATATAGTGCCTGTTTATAAAAACAACATCCTTCATTATTAGGTTGATTTACTTCACAACAAGTTGACCACTTCCACTCAGTAATAGTGACTCTTTCTCTCAGAAGTGCACCTTTGTCATTGTTAATTTAAATTGTATAGAAAGTAAAACATAAAGTTAAAAAAGAAGTTATGTACTCACCATAACGTTCCATGTTTGTTGCCCATCTCACCTTCATTCTTTACTGGTTGGGTCTGGAACCGATTATCGGTTCCGACTTGGCCTATACAAAAGCTTGAGGACTTCCATCGGCTAGTGGTTGTAGCCCTATCCCATCATGCTTAGAGAAGATTAAGCAGATCTTACTTGCAGATATTAGACCTACTGTCAAAAACTATTTACATGTCTAAAAACAGACTAACAAAGAGAGTCAGAGAACATTATATTCCAATAAGAACTGCTCGGTCCTCCAGGAGCGAAAGGCTGGGGGAAGGAGGGTGGGATGTAAGAATGAAGGTGAGATGGGCAACAAATGTGGAAATTTATGGTGAGTACATAACTTCTTTATGATATGTTGTCCTATCTCACCTTCATTCTTCATAAATTGGGACAGCTTCTCTAGCACCATCTTTTTTGGGTGGCTCAAGGGAAAATACTCTTCAGAACAGTGGACCCAAAGGAGGCCCTGTTCCTGGTGGCCAAATCCACTTTGTAATGAGTGATAAAGGTATGAGGCTTTACCCATGGATCTGCTGCACAAATAGAATCCATAGGTAGCCACACCTGAAAAGCAGATGAGGTTGCTATAGCCCTTATAGAGTGACCTTTTACCTTTCCTGGAAGTTCTCTGTTTTGAGATTTGCAAGTGAAAGTAATACAATCTGCAAGGCATTTTGAAAGTGTGTAGACATTTGATATGGGGGCAGCTTTCTGTTTGTCTGAAAATGATACAAATAACTGGTCCGAGTTCCTGAAATTCTTTGTTCTATTTAGATAGAAATGTAATTGTCTATGCACATCTAGCTGGTGTAATTTATACTCTGTCCTGTTGCCATAGTTGGGGGAAAAAAAACTGGTAAGTCAGTAGATTGATTCAAATTAGATTCTGAGCACACCTTGGGTAGGAAGGAAAGGTTTGTTTGCAGAGAAACTCTGTCCTTGTGAAACACCATGTAAGGGGGCTGTATTGACAATGCTTGAAGCTCTGATACCTGTCTAGCAGACATGATGGCTACCAGAAAGGTTGTCTTCCATGTTAAGAGCTTTAGGTCACAGGATGATGCAGGTTCAAAGGGGGGAAGGATCAAACTGGATAAAACAAAGTTTAGGTCCCATGACACCGGGCGTTCTTTGACCGGAGATCTGAGTAAGAATGTACCCTTCAGGAAAGCTTTGCTAAGCCTGTGGGATATGATTTTTAGTCCCATATCTCTGATATGGTATGTTGGATATGGCTGCTAGTTGAAATCAAATAGTAGCTGCAGCCACACCCTCATTAAAAAGCATTGCAGAAAGTCTAATACAGATGTTACAGGGGCAGTGAAAGGATCAATGCGGTTGTTGAAGGCCCAATGGGAAAATCTTTTCCATTTGCTTGAATATAATTTCCTGGTTGAAGCTTTATGAGATGAAACCAAGATATGTTTCACCACCGGGGAAATGTCAGAAAGCCTGGCTATGTGTAGAACTGGAACAGCCAAGCTGTCAACTTGAGGGTTTGAAGCAAAGGATGGAGGGTCCCTGAGGAATGCGTCATGATGTCTGGAAATGGGTCCAGAATCCATGGCTCCTCCTGGAGATGGTGCTAAAGAAAGGTGAACCAAATTTGATTAGGCCAGTATGGGGCGATGATTATCAAATTACTTCCCAATGAGCTGGCTTTCTGAAGGACTTTGGGAATGAAGGGAAAGGGGGAAAAGTATAGAGGAGACCCGGAGCCAATCATATATGAGTGCATCCCTTGGTGACTCCCCCGGGGGGGAGGGGGATCAGGGCAAAATAGCTGCTGCAATTCGTATTCATGGACGTGGTGAAGAGATCGCAGCAAGGCTGGCACCCCTTTTGGAAGATCTTTTATGCTACTTCTGGCTTTAGGAACCACTCGTGAGGTATCAGAATAGCTCTGCTGAGTTTGTCCACTATCACGTTGGATTTCCCCAGGATGTGCATTGCTATCAGAAAATGTTGGGTAGAGACTGCCCACTGCCATACTCTTAGGGCCTCTTGACAGAAGGAGTAAGACTTGGTTCCTCCTTGTTTGTTTATGTATCACACAACTGATATGTCTGTCTGAATCAAAATCTTTCCTAGCGGAAGGGAGTCTTGGAATGCTTGCAACGCTAGAAGCACCGCTCTCATCTCTAGGACGCTGATATGCAAGTGGGTCTCATGATCCTGCCAAGTGTTCTGGACTGTCTTTCCCAGATAATGCCCCCCACCCTATCTGGGAAGCGTCCGTGGTCACTGTGGCTAACGTTTGTGCAAAAATAAATGGTCGACCTAGGGTCACCTGAGTGGAATGAAGCCACCAATGGAGGTCTTTCTTGCAGGATTCTGTAATAATAATTTGGTGAGACATGAGTAGCTCCTGCATGGACCACTGAGTGAACAGCAGCCACTGCAAAATTCTCATGTGCAGACGACCTAATGGTATCAAGGTTATTGCTGCCGCCATGGTATGCAAAACTTTCAGAACAACCTTTGCTTGCACTTTTTTCTTGGTCAGAAGATTTTTTACTTGATGATGTAGGGTTTAAATCCTTTCGGGGTGGGGGGGGGGGGGGGTTGGCCAACATTTGTTTTGTATCTAAGTCTGCCCCTATAAAGACGTTATGCTGTGATGGCAACAAGGCAGATTTTTCAGAATTTATTCTGATCCCTAGATGACAGCAAAGATGAATGGTGGTGTCTCTCGGTCTTGTTAGTAGATGCTTGGTGGTGGTGGTCAGGAGCCAGTCGCCTAAGGACGGAAACACCTGGAATCCTAGACACCTCAAGTGAGCCGTAACCAATGCCATGCATTTGGTGAACACTCTGGGGGCTGTGCTGAGACCAAAGGGCAGAGCTCGAAACTGGTAGTGACTAGCTCCCAGCCAAAAGCGCAAATGTCTCCTGGATCGCCTGTCCATTTTGATATGGTAGTATGCATCTATTGAGCACATTCAATCATCTTTTCCTAGGAAGGGTAGTATTGGCTGCAGTGTCACCATGTGGAACTTTGATTTTTTTACGGACTTGTTTAGTCTGCTGAGATCCAGAATGGTCCTCCAGTCTTCTGTTTTTTGTGGAACTATAAAGAACTTTGAGTAAGTTCCAAATCCAATTTGGTCTGTGGGGACAGTTTGGATGACTCTTTGGTATAGCAACTTTTGTACTTCAAGAGTTGCGTGATCCCTTTGACTGGGTGGGACATCTAGGACTGATTTTGTTTTTAAGGGTGGAAAGGAAAAGGGAATGTAATAACCTATGGATATGATCGTTTGTACCCATTTGTCTTTTGTTATTTCTAGTCAGGCCCTTGGGTACAAAGATAAGAGTGGCTATATTATAACATTGAAGCTTCAGGTATTTGAATACCTAAAGCTCAACATGTAAATAGCGAAAACTCAAAACCATGAATGGCCACTTCCACACAGGGAAAGAAATTGCTTGGCTGCAAAACAAAAAAACAAACTTTCAAACCCAAATCAAGTGGGGGGGCACATCCTTCCACACCTCACTAACTAAATATACCAACTCAGTGATCACTCTGCATTGGAGAAAAGGGCAAATTCCCCATAACAGCAAAACAATTTTTTTCCCTGTTAAAAAATTCACAG
The DNA here is from genome assembly GCF_019279795.1 of Protopterus annectens. NCBI lineage: Eukaryota > Metazoa > Chordata > Ceratodontiformes > Protopteridae > Protopterus > Protopterus annectens. The sequence continues at coordinate 1,795,228,384 of NC_056732.1, forward strand.
AAGTGGCCGTTCGCGAATTTCAGCTTTCACTATTTACGTGTCAAGCTTTAGGTATTCAAATACCTGAAGCTTAGATATTATAATATAGACCCAGATAAGTGACCCCCTGCCTGCCTCCAGAGATGGACAGACAGGCCTCTTCTCAGGAGTGCTGGAAGGGCTTAGCAAGGAAGGATTCTCTGTTGCCCTGGTTCTACAGACCCCCACTGAGGCATGGTTGGTATCTTCCATTGTTACTTCTCCCTCTGCCCCCCCTGGGGGTGAAGAATCACCACATGTGTCTGGGAAAGCTCTCTGGGATTTTTGAAACCACATTTTTTCCCCCCTTCTGACCTTTGGGATAACGTCTGTTTGTTAGTGAGAAATGGACTTCAACAGCAGAGAGTCTTTCCTTCCTTTTCACACCTGGTTAGTGTCTCTTTAACTTTTGGCCCGAACAAGGATAAGCCGTCAAAAGGGGTGTTAATAAAGGAAGACTTAAAGGGTTCCACAAAATCACATAAGCACATCCAGGAATGTTTCCTTAAGGAAATTCCTGTACCTGCTGCCCTACTCGCTCCATCAGCTGCATAAGAAATGAGCCTCATGAAGGAGTTTACCACAGAATTTAAGGTGGAGAGCTGGGAGGAAACCTTATCTGAAACCTCCACAGCTACAGAACCCTGGAGGGTATCTCCTAGCTCCTTCAGGAGATCCCTCTGAAGCCTAGTGAAGTGGGTCAGGTAGTTCAGTGACCTGAGAGCAAAAGACATTGAAGAAGACATGCACTTTCCATATCTGTCCATAGTGCGAAACTCCTTGTTCGGTGGATGGATGGATGAGGATGTCTCTGAAAGCTCCTAAAGCATCTACTGGGACACCCTTGCTAAGGAACTCCTTATTTGAAGGCACAGTGATGAACTTGTTTGGCCTCCTAGGAACGGGTTTCACTGAGTCTGGAGAGTCCCATGTCTTCCAACTGACTACATTCATGAACTGGTCAAAAGGCAGAGACACCCAAGAAGAGGAAGGCCGAGACCCGAAAGCCTCCAGGTATACAAACTCTTCCTCAGAAGGGGAGATGGGTTTCCACCACTCTCTGTTTATGGATTTCAATGATGTCTGCAAAGAAGACATCCTCAGAGGGTGACCGTGCGCAAGGTCTATATCTGAAGTGATGGACTCCTCTGGGGAGTCTAAATGCTTCCTCTTGCATAATCTCTTCCGAGGGATCTCTTCAGAAGGGTAATCTGGAGAGGTTTCGGAAGAGAGATCTTCAGCCAATGGGGCATCCTAAGGCTTTGGGTCTCCACGTCTGTGTGGATGCAATGGTACTTCGACAGACACTGGTGCTTTAGAGGGAAAAGTACCTGAAACTGAGAGCAGAGCTGTTTGTGGTGACAGCACTCTCCTCATCAGCTCGAAAGCCCCCCTGCCCTGATCCAAGGAAACCTCCTGCTCCAAAGAACAGGAAGGCCTCCCTGGAACCAAGGTTGTGGGCTCCAAGGCCAATGCCGGAGATGAGCTCACCCGCACCAAAACCCCAACAGGCAAGTACAGATCGGACAGCTGTCTGACCCGACTCTCCTCACTGGACCCGACCAGAGAGAATCAGCTCCTAGACCCCTCACATTTTGATGGAACCAAGGAATTTGGAGAGGAAGTCGGGTCCAAAGATCCTGTTGCAGGTCTTGGCACCGACGGTTCCACTATGATTGGATCCAGGCACTCCAGCTCCAAAGTCCCAGATTGGGTCTGTGGAGGAATCAATGAAAGGTTGAAGTATTTGTTGGCTCTGAATCCCTCTGGGTTGGCGTCAACAGTATCTTGGCTAGCTCCGATGTCCATAAAAATCCCCTCACCACACAATCCACATTGTCATTGGAGAGGCTTCTGCAGGACCGAGAGGATGGGGTAGGAGACCTCACAGGCTGCAGCAACGGAGATCTAAGATTTGGGGAGTCTGGTTCCAAAACAGAGGACTGGCTCTGAAATTGAAACTCTGTCAGCCCCAAAATCCCAATAGGAGCCAAGGGTTTTTGTGCCCGAAAGCCTCTGGGTCTGAGGATGAATCTTTTGCAACTTTTTAGTTGGTTCCGCATAAGAGGAAGATGCTGTCTTACCTGACTTCTCGGACCTGGAAGATGAGGATTTCTGCATTTTTGAGGTACACTGAGTCTCTTCTATAGCTTCTGTCACAGGAGTCTTTAATAGGCCTTTTAATATCAATTTGTTCTTTCTTTCCATCAACACCCTAGAGCTGAAAGCATAACAGAAAGAACACGAGTCCTGAAGGTGAACTGCACCTAGACAATAAGCACAACTGGTATGTCCATCCGTTAATGACATCTTCTGACTACATTTGTCACATTTTTAAAACCCTGAAAGTATTGCCTCTTTAGGATCTTTCAACATTTTTGTATCAAATACACAATCAATGCTAAATGAACTCTACTAAGGGAAAGGAAATATATTTTTTTATATAAGTCAGTAGAAAAAGTCAATAGAACAACCACACAACAGTAATGCAAAGATTTTAACTATGTAACGGGACAAGGAGGGGCAGTTCTCTAAGTAAAATAAACTGGCCTCTAACTAGAGAAAGAGAAAGGCATTCCAAGTTAAATGGGCCAATGGAAGTTTTCTAACTTAAACGAGCTACCAAAGCACAAGAAAAGATTTTCATTTCCAAGCTCTCTAACCTAAATAAGCTTGGATAGCTGGGATAGGGAGAGAAAAGAAAACAGGCCTAGAGGTAGAAACAACGTCCACAAGAAAAAACACCCAACAACAAAGTGTGCACTCTAGCTAAAAACTAAACTAAAACTATTAATACTCTAAATGCTTAAACAACAGTAAAAGAGACAATTTCTATAATTTTCAAACAATTAGTTAAAGAAAAAAGTTTCCACTTAGCCAAGAGCCTGAATGGAAGCATCCAATCTTGTTTAGTGGCAAACGAGATCTGGGTAATCTTTCCTAAGCATGATGGAATAGGGCTACAGCCAATAACTACTAGAATTCCTTGAGCTTTTGTACAGGCCAAGTCGGAACCGATAATCAGTTCTAGTCCCAACCAGTGAAGAATGAAGGCGAGATAAGAAAACATAACATCATAAATCTTTCCTGCTGGCTTTGTTGTATGCAATAGAATAAATGTTTTACAATGAAATTTAGAATGAATCTTTCATATTAGTTGCATAGTCTGATTATTACTATATAGTCGTAGCACATGGAGTATTGGGCTCAGGAATTAAACTCTGTTCAGTCATCACCTTATTGTGGAAGGCTAAAGACAGTTTGGCTTCAACCATTCAAAGTCAAAATGAGGAAAATATCCTTTTTATTTTTATACTTATGTAAAAGACTAGATACGTGCGATAGCTCTAATTGGTATCTTCGCATAGACAGCAACTTGCGATATCTTCAGAATTTTACTTTGAGGTCAAAATTTGGAGTTTAGAGTTTTAAGTTATTTTAGTAGTAAATGTAATTCTCAGCTTTTCTGTTCCCAGGAGTACTTTACATGGCAGGGAAGTTATCGAGGAGGTGGCAGGGTCGTGACATCAAGGCAGAAATAGACCTAAGTTCCGGGGTCAGTGGAATCTCATGACGATGCAACTGCAGGTAGGATTTCTTCTTTTCAATTTTCTTTTCTTTCTCTTGTTTTTCTGTCTTCATAATTAAAGATATGAAAATGCTGCCATCTACATTGCTTAGATTAATTAGGTGCTTATTAGAGGTATAGATTAAATCATGTTAATATTATGATCAGAAGATTCTGATGATGATTGTGTTTATTTGCCATCTAAGTTAATATGTCTTTTTGTAATTTATCATACCACTTAGGTATTAAAATGGGGACGACAGTTAGTGTGTGGAGTGTTGGTTAGATATGTATCCATGTTATATGTCAACAAATTTAGATTTGGCAGATGCAAAAAGGGGACTATTTATTATGCTAGTTGTAAATGCTTGCTTGAAGATTTACTCAGGTGATGTATCAGGAGAAAAGGTAAGTAGTTGAAGTAGTAAAACCTGAAGATGATACTTAAATGAGATGTGGATGGTGACTAAATATTCGCAATGAGTGATTACTCGTTATAGAATAGAATTGAAAGTTGAATAAGCTGAGCTTTGTTTACCAAGTAGCTTTAATGCACTGTGATTTAAGATCTTCAGAGAATATAGCAACAGCCCTCATTTACTAGTATCTTGTTGCATTAGTGAACCTTCTTTGTTGAGCTACACAGATAAGATCCACAGCAGTCCTGTCAGCATTAAGTTTTGTTCTAGGAAGGAGTTCGAAATTTTCATGTTAGTAGGTTGAAGTTGTGATCTAATCCTTGAGTTCAGATTTTTTATTTATTTATTTTTCTTCCTTCCCTTTTTTATCTTTTATTTCCCTTCATTTTTTATGGGTTGGGAAGTTCATTGAATGCTTTGTTAAAAGCTGTTTTTGCTTCTTCAACTATTGAGATTTGGTACGTATAATCCTTATACTGGAAGGTTAAAGTTGCAGGGTATTTAATTTGAAAGCAGACTTTCTTATTGATGAGGTAGGAGCAGTAAGGAGCCAATGCCTGCCTTTGCTGTTTAATGGGAAGTGGAAGATCTTGTGATATTGTGACTGGGAGATCTTGTGATATTGTGATTTTGTGACCTCTCCAATTTGTTTTTTTTTTGTTTTGTTTGGCGGCTGTTAAAATGGCAGTAACATGGGAAGCATTTAGTATTTTTGCATATATTTGGCATGGAGTGGCTGAGTCCCAGGTTTTATGAATTGAGCAGTGAGCTCTTTCAATGACAATTTCCTTGGTTGTAGTTTTGTTGTCTAGCAAAGTGTCTAGGATTTCTTTTATTATGTTTGTTAGTTGCGTATGATCAAACTTCTCTGGCACTCCTCGTATAATTATATTATTTCTCTGACTTCATGCTTCTAGGTCGATTATTTTCTGTTGAATCTCATTAATGGTTTTGACATTAGTTTTCATTTTACTCTGTATATCATCTATTTTAGACTCTTTTTCTGAAATTTTAGCTTCATTGTGGTCTAATCTTGTAATTAGCTGATCCAGATTGTTCCCAAAAGTATTTAATTTTTCTAAGAAACTTTGGATTTCATTCTGTAGAGGTTGTAAGGTAATTCTGAGTTCATTGATGGAGAACGGTGATTCTGTTTTAGATTTTAGAGCAGGTTTACTAATGTCTTGCTGCAGCTTTGCAGCTTTTTGCCTTTTGGAAGTTGTGCTCTTTTCCGGGGAAGCAATTGATGCTTAGTTTTAATGGTTTGTGCCTCCATTTGTTCTAGTTGGTTGGCCATCTCTTGATGATTTTTGCATTTCTTCTTTTATATAGGTCTCGATCCTTGGAAGGAGGCTGGCACCATGTGGCTACTGTCTCCACAACAGGAACAAACTTGTAAGTTTGTTAAAAGTTGTTAAAATGCAGTCAAGAGACCTTGAAATATGACTGGTAGATTTTTATATGTTGAGGTCTAAAGCTGCTATGATGGTTTAAATTAATTATATTGCATGATGTTAGTTAGTTTAAATGGATATACTGTTTAGTTATAGGAGCAGCAGCGAGTACATGTCTAATGATCGGTGACCATCTTGGAATCCCAGTTTATTTTTAATAGAAGAAAATAAACATTCCTATGCTGGTACAACCTGAAGACTAAGTATCTTGTTTCTTGGATGGTTAAATGAATAAATTGCCGAGTTAATTCTGTGATAACACACTGCTGGAGAATGCTGGCAGAAAAACATTTTTTTTGTTAAGCTACCTGAAAACAAGTGTTCTGTTGAAATGCCCTTACCCACCTCATAAAGGATGCTGGAGCACACAGTTATCTGAAGCTGAAACAGCAAATTTTGGCTACGGATGGGGCTTTGCAAGAAGCTCATTAACTTCAGTTTCACAACTGGACATTCAGTATGGACAGACCTGTTAAATCAGAAATGCCTGACTTAAGGCATTTTTTAATTGTGGCTAGAACCACATGTAAATAATGTAAGTAAAATGTTAGAACTTTTGGCTATAGATACATTTAAAAAGACGCACCCTAGCAACTTAAGAAAATGAATATTTCAGAGCTACCCTGAGTCTTCTGAACAGCTAACTGTTTTAGTAGAACATTTGTTTTTAACTAAAATTACAACCATTAAGTCTGTCTTGTATGCAAGGTCTAATAAACTTTCACCTAATTATGTTTTTCTGATGGCAGATAATAAAAATGTATCACCATGTGAGATGATTTTTTTAAATATCCTAGAGCATGGCACATAGTAAAATAATGGACAATTAAAAACAATACTGTACTGTAAAAACAGTTAATGTTAATATGATTATGCCTATGGAATGTGATAATGATTAACTTTTAAGAATTAGAACTTTAGAGTCCGCTTATTGTCACTATGGTATTACTAAACTTGTTAAATGTACTACTTTGAAAGAAGAGAAAAGGATGCAAGGTTGCTGGACTGACGAAGCATGGTTGCAATTGTTGGACAGAGGAAGCATGGTTACAATAGTTAAATTATAATGTTTCTATGCCTAAAACAACTACTAAACAGAAAATTGAAGTAATATGTGAGTATGAAAACAAAAAGGAATATCCCCTAATACAAGTAGAAATACAAATTATTTTAGGCAAAATGTTATATCCAATAACTCTAGTGCCTAGCTTAACAAATTATATAATAACTGGCCAAGAACTTCTCTAATTCAAAAAGCTACAGAAGCTATGCAGGAAAGAGTGTAGAGCTAGAAGACACAAAAGGATCTAAGGTGTTGCTCTGGTTGGGAGGGTTAGATAAATCCAGCACTGAGTCTTACCAAAAACTGTAGTAGTTAAAGTTATGGAGGAGATCAGTGAAGAAGATGACAGGGGCAGACTCATAATTAAAAATACACTAAGTGAAGTACTTGGAGAAAGTGAGACAGATGTATATCATACTGAAGAAAAGGGGAAAAGGAAACTTGAGCAGAGTCTTAAGCTTCTCCCTACCACAGCAGAGCAGAAAGACAATCAGGGTCAGAAGCAGGTCTCTAGGGGTAAATCATAAAATAATCTCTGAAGAAGAAAAAGGGAAAACTGACAGTACCATGGTAAAAAAAATTTGTGAGTTGCCTTTTTTAGAGGATGCACTAGATAAAGGGATAATGACTGTACTCAAATGGATAGGAGACTATGTCACGGCTTCCATTTCACATGAGAATACAGCTTTTAGCACTCTTTATCCCTGCTGTCTGTTCATCATCACTATCCTCAAGGCCAACTGCATATGCATTCTAGGGTGAGGCTTGACTGTGAGACCATAATTCACAGAACTTTCAGAGACTGTGTCGCTCATCTTGGTTTACTATTGAAGACGAACAGGCAGGGTAGTTCATTTATATGCTTTGTTACATAGAAAATACTAGGCCCTTGGGGAAATATGTTGAAAGGAACAACAGGGAATGGAAAGAAAATGAAGGGATAAAGAAGGGAAACAACAGATATGGGATGAATAACCTTGACTATGACACTGAATTCCCCCCACTAGTGAAGGAATATACAGAATTTGAGATGGATGAAAGAAGGAAACAAAATTTTCAAATGAGGGGGGGTTAAGAGGAAGAGGGAGATACAGACAGTATTAAGACCCGAACCTGACCATGTTGAAGTAAACCAAGGTATCATACAAGAAGGGAATGTATGGACTTTTAATGGTTTCACTATTTACAATTACAGTAACATGGATTTAAGTAGAGATCATTTTTCACTTATGGAAAAAGGTTTCAAATACATTCCAAGAGTAAAGGGGAATAAGGTACAAACTATATTGGATATGAAAATATTCCTTAGGAAAATGAATTTGGAATTACTCTATAACAAGGAAGGAATAGGGTTAGACCACAATATACAAATAAATAAGGACCAAAATATTTTGAAGTGTAAATCCACCTTTAACCCACCCATACAGGCACAATTAAAAAACTTTGAAAAGGTTATGGAATAAGTCATCAGTAAAGTTGATAGAAGAACAGGATACAAGGACAATCTAGATCCAAAAGAAAAAGAGAAACTATTTGAATTGAGATGTGAAAAAAACATTAGGGTAATGAAGCCTGACAAGGGAGGGGGAGTGGTATTAATGGACGTAACAGAATATGATGGGAAAATGAATGAAATATTGATGGATCAAACTAAATATAGGATGGTCTCCAGAAACGAGATAAATTTGGCCTACAAGAAAACAGATATAGCCCTTGACAACATGGAAACAGAAGCTTTGATAGAAAATAAAATGTTACTGTTCTTGAAAAAAGATAAACCTAAGATTCCAATAATTTTTGGAATCCCGAAAATACATAAGGACATATCCAACCCACCGCTTAGACCTATAGTGTCAGCACAGGGTTCTAAAACAACACCACTAGCAAAATACGTAGATGTCAAAACCAAACACATATGGTTAAACAAACAAGCAATACTTAGAGATTCATGGGACCTTTTGAGAAACATCAGCCCAGAATTGTTTGAAAGAGATTTAAAACTGGTGACCATCGACATTGTGGACCTTTTTGGGTCCATTCCGTACGACGAAGGGACCAGAATATTTGAAGAAGAGGTGTTCAAGGATCAAACCTTAACACATAGGGAGAAAATTGTGTGCACAGGCCTAATGGACTTAGTTTTAAGGAATAACTACTTATCGCACAATGGTGAATTTTTTCAACAAGTCCAGGGGGTAGCGATGGGTGCGGCCTGTGCACCTACTTTTGCCAATATAGTACTGGCAAACTGGGAAGAGAAACACATCTTCCAAACAGAATACAGCAAGCATTGTAAAATGTACAGGCGATTTCTGGATGACATTATTATTTTTTGGAAAGGAAGTGTGGAGGTATTAGAAGAATTTATTAAATATATAGGTGAAACTACATCTTTTTTAAGATTTACATACAACATTTCACATGATAATATCTCCTACTTGGATGTGGAAATCATGAAAGAAAGGGATTCCTTTGAGACAAGAGTATATAGGAAGGACATCTACGTAAATTCATTCTTACACTACGAAAGTAGCCACCCAAGACATTGTAAGAAAAACTTGGTAAAAGGATAGTTGGTGAGGGGATCAAGAATGTCCAGCCAAGAACATGATTTTATAAAGGAGTGTGACAAACTGGAAAAAATGTTTTGGGATAGGGGATACCCAAAGGACTTTGTAGATGAAATAAGAAAAGAAGTAACCCAAGGAAGAACAGGAAGGTTTGCACCAATAAAAGGGGCGAAGTTAACAACACAAAACATGGAGGGTCATACTAGTGTCAGACAAGATAACTACCAACATGGCCTAGTATTGGAATATAATGCGTTAAATATTAAGGTTAGGGGAGTGTTTCAAAAAGAATGGAATAAATTCAAGTCATTGACGGACTTGAAAGGGTTACCAGATATTACACCTAAAATCATATACAGAAATCCTATGAATATTAAGGGTATATTAGAGTTGGGTAACAATTTTAGGAAAGGTGAGAGACCCGACACAGTTAAATTAGGCACCTACAAATGTGGTAGGTGCAGACAATGTGAGTTTGTACTAAACAAAGACAAATTATTTTTGGAAAGTAGGCAAAAGTGGATAAAAAGTAAGGGTTATTTCAACTGTGAGTCACAAGGCTTAGTATATTTAGTAATATGTACAAACTGCACATCTTTTTATGTCGGAAAAACTGAGAGATCCTTGAAAAAGAGGATGTATGAACACATCTACGACATAAAATGTGGAAAAGAAACAAATGCACTATATAGGCATTCAAGGGTATGTGAGGATTTCAAATATAGATTTTTTGTAATAGATCAAATAAAAAGAGACCCAAGGGGAGGACCATGGGAGGAACTTGTGGGTTATAAGGAGTTGTGGTGGCAGATATATTTGGAAGCCAACAAAAATCCAGGGCTGAATGAATATATTACTGTCAAACCACTACTGAAATTAAAGGCAGCAAAATCTTGAACAGTGTAATAATAGAAAATGTCAGTAGATGGCAGTACATCATTTAAAATTTATTCCTAAAGGCATTAAATGAAACAGTAAAATTCATTACATACTAGGATATTTTAGGACAGTTTTTAAAGGGTTAATAAAATAACATATTTATAGGAATGTATATTAATTAAGCAAACATAAAAGGTTTTTAAATATTTATTTAGGTAGGGAACGATAGAGAAAGCCAATGTATTTGGATGTTATTTTTTAATGATTAGTTAATATTTGTTTGAAAAAATGGAGGAATATGATTGGTGTTTACTAATTAAATTAATTGTATATAAAGCTGTTTTTACCAAGTCACATGTACAATCTGAGGAAGTCTTTGTGAAGACGAAAACGCATGAACTTAATAGCGTTTATTTTACTTGTGTTTTAAACATTAAAGTGCGCAGTTTTTGTATTCTCCTGGGATTTCCTATTCTTTCGTTTTTGGTGCATTTTGGAAGTTCCTGCTGTTTGTGGTTATTTGTTACATAGAAACACATTAGAATGGACAGCAGCAGTACAAACTATAAATGCACTGATTAACTGACAGACTACACAAACAGGCCTGCTTACATCTCAACAGCTTACTACAAAATGGCAGTCAGGCTCACACATGCTCAGTATTTATACACTTGTGCAAGCCCCTAGAAAGCTTCTTAAAGGTATACATACATATTGATCTATATCCTCCCACTTTAATGAATTGCCGACAATATAATGACATTTGAAAAGAAATGCACAATTGTACAAACAATAAGAAATAAACAACATTCATGCCCAAGTTGCTGTGTATCTGGAACATGGTCTGGAAATGCAACCTGATCTACTGATACAGCAATCAAAACTGGGTTTAGAAACAGGGACAGTCACTGGTGAGCAACTTACTTCAGGAGTTTCGTGATTATTCTCAGGAACAGGGATATTTCCTGGAATGTCCTCTGGAACTGGAACGGTGGATAACTCACTCTGAGATTGAGTCTTTCTTGCGGGTATGATACTGCAATACAGGCTCAGACACCAGGACCAAATGTTTCCCATTCCACCTAAATTCTGCCCCTTGCGATTCCATTATGCACAATCTCGGCTCTGGACATACACTTTTCATGACACCAATCCAATCAAAACCTTTGGACGTCTGCATCCTCACTCTCTCCCCTTCTCGTAATGGATTGAGCAGTTTTCTGGTCTTATCATAATAGAACTTCTGAGATAAGTACTTCTTCAACAGTTGTGCTTTGACTGACCTGTTGTTTTTGACATATGGAACTAATAATGTACTACTAATTGGTTGTGTGGTTCTGGTTTGTCTTGTTTATTGCGAGGAAAATTTCTGAGATTCAAGATATTCATGAAGACATCACTACTGTCTCATTTTGACTTTTCTAGTAATTGTTTCACACTTTGAACTGCATGTTCTGTCAAACCATTTGACTGCGGCTACTCAGTGCTACTCGTAGTACGAGTAAAGCCCTACTCTTCAGTAAATGTTTTGAATTGCTGGCTGGTAAACTGTGTACCATTTGCAGAAATAATTTTGTGCAGACTATCATGAACTGCAAAATGACTCTAACTTAGTAATGACAGTACTGGATGCTAGATTAGGAAGTAGGTCAATCTTGAACCAATAAGAGTCTACTAACACCAAGTAATGTTGACTGTTCCATTTGAAAATGTCTGTAGCTACTGTTGACCAAGGTAGTTCAGGAACCTGGTTTACCTGAAGTGGTTCTTTCTGATGATGTAGCTTAGTACTACTACATACAGAAGAAGATGAAAGTACTCTCTCAATGTCTTATGACATAGAAGGCCAAAATACTAGTTCTCTCACCCTTCTTTTGGTAAAATCAGTTCCTGGGTGGCCACAATGCAAGATGGTAATATACTCTTGTTGTAAGGATTTTGTAAGAATCACTTTCACACCTTTCATGATGATACCATTGTCAAACAAAATCTCATCTCTGTAGAGAAAATAAGGTTGCAGGTCATAAGGTAAACAAGATTGCATTGACGGCTATCCTCGACAGACCTCCCAACCGTCCCGAATTACTCGTTTTTTACTGAGTTTTGGGGTTCAATTGAAGGGGTGCCACGATTCCCGAATGGCACCCATTCATTTCCGATTTTTTCATTACTTTTTTAAAATTTTTGCGCTGTCGGAGCTGACGTCATCACATGCACGATGACGTCAGTGCCGTCAGGCTACCAGCCAGTCGGAATTGAGCTCAAGGAGCTCGCATTTTCATTTCTGGCTGGCGGTTGGAAATTAACCGCGAAGTTCAAGCAACGTGGTTAGCAGCAGCATCGGACAGGCTAGGAAGCTGAAGAAGCAAATGTGGACGACGACGACCTGGATACAGCAAGGGACAGATGGCCGGCGTCCGGAATTCGGGAAGCTGAAGCAAATGATGGATCCAGCGGATAGCAGCAGCATGGGGAACGGGAACAGAGGGCCGCGAGGATGGCAGCAGCATGGGGAACAGGCACAGCAACAGCACTGAATGGAGTTCCCATCCCAGACCTATAAGAAAATGAAATCTGGCTGGTGGGTGTATGCAGGAATGGCAGACTGCAAGCAACACAAGTAAGCAAAGGAAACCTTGTCCTTGTGTGTGTGTGTGTGTGTGTGTGTGTGTGTGTGTGTGTGTGTGTGTATACCCATGTGGATAGTGGAACAAATTTAGAAATCCTGCATTGGTTTAAAAAATAAGGCACTGGAAGTGTACTTTGAACGTAGTTTCAACCATCGACAGTTGTTTTGTTACACGCCTTTCAGAACTTGCTAAACGTATGCTGCAACACTGAGGTGCTTTCCACGATTGGATTAAAGTATTTACAGTAAGACATTTTTTAAATTTTCAACGCTAAAGGACAGCAGCAGTCCATGTAATAGTTGCCACTCTCCACCATAACACTCTTAACACAAACGCGCAGTAGCTGCCTTGTGATATGGATCAAACAAGATGTGGAAAACCAGAAACAATAGGAATTTAAAGTTTAAGACAGAGGTAATCCACCCTTCTGGTGTGTACCTACTTATGAAGAACATTCGTTGTGTTAATAGGTTGTTATGATGGGCTACTGGGACGCAGATGTAAACATTTACTGATTATGCTATAGTTAGAGATCAAATGTTTTTATTTCCATAGGCGCGTGCCACTTTTTATTTCATTACATTTTTTAATGAGAGGCTACAACTTAATGAATGGGTGTCCTTTAGCAAGTAAATGTTCAGTGCCCCTTGAGAAGTATATTTTAACCTAATAAATCATCTAGTCTGGTAACATAAATGCATTTGTTCCGGGTACATATTTATAGCATTTACATGACAGATGGCATCTGGCATTCAGTTGATGCATAGCTTGTATGTGGATGTTTGCTGTTCATCTTGCTGTGTTTTTCAGTTCAAATGTAAAGCATTCTTTATCGTTTAAAAGTCAAACTGTATTTTCTTTTTCTGCATACTTGTATTATAACGCGATGCGACACGATATTTTTAGTGTTTTCACATGATGATACATTCATTTAATCAGACAAGCATTGCATTGCTTCCTAATGTTCAAGCTAGGACATCAGTTAGAAATACAGTCAGGAAAGGTATATAGTGGTAGCAGCACATTGCAAAAGAACATTTAATAACAATAGCAAATTAAACCTTTGGTACAAGTGACAAGAGCCCCTTGTGAAAGCTCCGGATTTATGCTTCATATTTGTTCTGTTCCTCATAAAATCTGTGGTTTTATGGCTTTTTGTGGCAAGTCAGTGAAGGATTGAAGTCAATAAATGACAGGCATTTGAATTTCAGACTTCAAAACCTTTTATTCTATCAATTTTCTAAATTTATAAGGTCAGTATTTGAAATTTGTCCCTATTTTAGGGCTGTAAATATATTCCCCTATTATTGGCTTTGTCCAGGTTTTTTGTGCTAACAGGTTGACTTAAGAGCTATGGTGAGAAGTGAGAACTGACTTCTGTATTCCCCATTGTTGGTGTTGTCCAGGTTTTTTGTGCTAAGAGACTGAGAGCTATGGTAAGACATGAACTGAATTCACTAAATGATAGCCATTTAAGTTCAGGAAACTGCTGATTTGGCATAGTGGTATGTTGCTCTGACTGTAGTGCACAGGGTCCTGAGCCCAGCATACATTTTATTTTAGCAACTTTCCAAAATTATATAAGCAATGTTTAAAATGTGTCCCTTTTTAGGGCTTTTGTCCCGTCTCCCCCCCAAAACAATTTGGATTTCTTGTGCTGCAAAGTTGAGAGATACAGTTGAGTATTGAGTGAGTTATACACGGAGCTGAGAGCTTCAGGGAAAGAGAAGTCAGGAAGGTATATCAAAGAACCCACGTATGTTTCTTGTTTTGTGTGCAAGGGGTCTATGGCTATGCAACAGCCCAAAGGTAATCTTTATCCACCACTGACCAGATGCCTTTTCTTTGGATGTAGTGTAGGTTTCAAATTTTCAATATTGTTTCAATGAATGAGTTTCAAGGGCAGAGAAGTTTTAATGCTATGTTTATTTTCATTGTGAGACAGTATTGCTTTGTTAGCAGGTATCTAGTAATGTTTGTGCATTGTGCTATAAAATGTTAAATAAAATCCAAATAATCAATGTAGAAGTAAAGCTGTATGCACATTAGTATTTATGGTAAATGGGGTGAAATAGCTTTTGGTTGCCTGTTCTTCAGTTTGCGTTTGAAAGTTGGTATCCCATAATTCCAGTGGGTGGGGTTACATTATGTATGCTAATTTTATGTTAATTAACGTACCGATTTGTAACTATTTTTCATGGGCCTTGTCCAGATTTTTGATGATTCCAGGTTGAGAGGTATGATCCTCGACTGATAAAGTGGTCGAGCTTCTGAAGAACTGGATCTGAGGCTGTATGACTTCTAAGCTCATCAAGATGTGTGGAAGAAACATTTCTCACTTCCATGACTTCAAAATCAAATTTCATATTTTCATGCTGTTCAGTAGTATTTCTGGGTGATCTAGATAAAGTATCAGCAAGATAAAGAAGTTTGCCTTTTGTGTAGACAAGATTGAAATTATACTTTTGCAATTTCAAAATCATGTGTTGCAATCTAGCAGGAGCTGTATTCATAGGCTTTCTCAATATAGTGACTAGAGGTTGGTGATCTGTTTCGATGTGTGTTTCATTGCACTTTGAACCTGTATCAGCTTTGAGCTCTGTGGGTCTCCCATTTATCTGAACAGTACAAAATACTTCATTCTTTGCCCATAAATCTACTGCATTAACTGCTTTATTAAGCACAGACATATTATCAACATAAAAAGTAGGGTCACGGCTTTCTAACTGATCAACTTGTCTCTCTGAATGTTCTCTTTTAATACAAGAATGCCCTTATTTGATTTACAAAACCTTTTGAAATGATTCCCTTTATTACATTTGTGGCACTGCTGACCAAAAGCTAAACACTTTTCTCTTTTGGGTTCATGATTTGCACCACAATTATGACACTTGACTATGATACTGGGTGAGGTTACATGCTTTGAGTTTGTTGCCTCACTCTTATGCTTCACTGAGACTGTGCATACTCTGTAATTTGCTAGAAAGCCACAGGGTTTTCCAGTGAATGTTGCAGGACTTACAGTTGCTGACATGCTTGGGCCTGTTTCTTTTAACCATGTGCTGCATACTATCAATTTGAGCACTAGAAGATACTCAAAGCATGCATTTCTCATTTGTAAGCATATTTGTGTGCTTTTCTGTGAGCTCATATATCTGACAAATCTCAATGGCCATATTCAAAGTTAAATCACTGTCATGAAGCAAAATCTTTCTGACAGCATCATCTTTAATACCATACACAAGTCTGTATTTTATCAACTCATCCTTTAATCACCAAATCTGCACATTTTAGCTTTGTTTCTCAGGTCAGTTATACATGCTGCAAATGTTTCAACAGGTTTTTGATCTCTTGTCTAAATAAGTGCTTTCCATTGTAATATTAATTTGGGGGTTGCACATTTCTCTAAACTTGCATTTCAAGTACCAGGGGTCTTCTCTTCACTCAGCCAGTACAACTATATGATGGTTTCCCCCTCCCCCTGCAAATACAGCAGGTGCATACACAAATTAACGCTCTCTTTCTGTGGCTTCTGAACCAGCTAAATTAAGCAGAGTTAATGCCTTTGTATAGTCATCTTTATCAGAAAATGCAGCTTATATGAAAATATTGTACTTGTTCTGCCTCCCCTGGCTGTGCACAGCAAGTGTAATCTTATAATTTGTAGCAAGATGTATTGAGAAGTTTATTCACCACCACAGATAGTGTTAGCAGACAGTGACTCAATTGAAATGACACCTGTGGAGACTGTTAAATAGTTTAATGTCCAAACTGTGCAGATCTTAATACAAAATGGCATTTGGAGGTCAAATAATGATGCTTTGACACACTCCAGCAATAGACATGTGGCTGCAATGGAGTCTAACACACAAATGACACTAGAGAAAGTGTAGAGGGGGATGATTGTTCTATGCAAGTACACAAATGTAAACCTTTAAAGGATGGTAGTTTTTCAATATATAATTTTACTGCTTTGGAATTGTCACAGGATTATCTTTATTTATTTAGGAAAGTTTTTTCATTTGTTCCGACTTATTATTATGATGTAGGTAGGTTATTAATTAATCTTAAGTTATTTACAAGACAGTTGAATTTAAAAAAAAAAATTGCTAACACCTCCAGCCCTCGTACTGACTGTAATTTTACAATAAAAAGGTGTAGTACATTTATTCCCCCTAGTAACCCTATGATGTTAGTACTTGAGCAATTATGTGAAATCCAAATGAGGAGGTGTTTGTTTGCAGAGAAGGAGTTGGTTGACAATTTGATAACAAGGGAAAAATTTTGTTTAAAAGAATTGACTACTACCAACCAGTATCGGGTCATGAAACCAGACAAAGGGGGTAGGGTTGTTATTATGTCTAACACTGACTACACATGTAAAATGTTGGAAATATTGAATGATTGTGAGACATACGAAAGGGTGTCAAGATACGAAGTGTATACAGTTTACACGAAGATCGAATGGCAGTTACATTAATTTTTGATGGAGGGGATTATTATCAAAGATGAATATAGTTATTTGATGGTGGATACACCAATTATACTATCCATCTTTGGTATCCCAAAATCCATAAAGACATGAATGAACCACCATTTAGACTGATAATCTCTGCTATGGGATCAAAGACTTTGGCTATACCATCCTATGTTGACCTTCAGTGTTAAACTACTTTAGGAAAGTTACCACACATCCTTAGAAATTCTTGGCATTGTTTAGATATAATAACAGAACTAAATGTTTGTGATGAATTTTTAATGGTAACAGTGAATGTTGTTAACTTATTTTCTGTAATACAGCACAATACTGGGCTGGAATTTTTTGAAAACTGTTTATTAAGATATAGTGAACTGTACAATGTATAACAGGGATTACTATTACAGCTTACGGAGATGGTGCTGCTAAATAATTTTATTTTATTTTTAAAATTCACTAGTAATGTGAAGGAAGATAAATGTGAATTTCTAGACATATTACTCTACAAGGAAGATGGAGTGTTAAGTTCTAGTATTTATCAGAAAAAAATTATTCTAATTATTTTTTACATTTTAAAAATTGTCACCCATACTTCCAGAAGAGAAATATTATGAAGGGACAGATGGTGAGACTGTCTACATTAGTCAGTAATGATGAGGTTTTTAAAATTGAAATTGTAAAACTGATGGATATGTTGTGTGAGAGAGGTTATCCTTTTGAAGCGTTAATTAAAATACTCAATGAGGTCATAGGTAAGAGGAAAACTATTTCAACCTATTCTGAAAGGATGACTTATTACGTCTAATACTAACAACATAAATGTCCTTGTTAACAACAGACCTACTGTAAAAGATAAAAGAGGGGCATTGGTACTCAAATACAATGACATAGCTGCAAAAGTTAAAACTATTATACAGGTGACCTGGGATAGTGTTTAAAGGGGACATGAGAGAGTTTCTTGGTGAATCCCTGGAGTTCATTTACAGTAGGGGAGTGAATTTAAAAGGTTTATTTGAAAGAGAGGTAGATACCAGGGTTCATAAGATGTCTAAAATGAGTAAGTGTGGTATGTGCAGTGTATGTAAATTTATAAATGATGGACCATATGTTACCATTAATAATTATAAGAGAACTATTAGATGTCCTGGTTATTGTAAATGTAACACGAACATGGTGGTATGTGTTGCTACATGTTTGAGCTGTCCCACATTTTATGTTGGGAAGACTATATGAAAATTAAGGTTCGTATCTTAGAGCATATAAAGGGCATCACAAAGAAGAAAAAGGTTAGTTCTTTGTGTACACGTAGTTTAAAGTGCCAGCATTTTAAAAAAATGTTTATTTTTTTATGATAGAGTACCTCACAATGAAAAGGGGGTAATTGTAAGAATTTATTGGAAACTAGAGAGTGTCTATGGCAGTTGAGATTAGATGCCTCTAATCCCCCGGGTATAAATGAGTGAATCTCTATATCTATTACAATATAGAGCTCATTTTAAGTTTGTAGAGTGTTTTAGCTTAAATACAAGTACAAGTGTGTATACATTGTATATAGGTTATATAATGATTTTATCAATTAATTTATGTATTTTACATTTTAAATTAATTAATGTATGAAGTTACACTATTAGACAGTGTTAATTGATAGGTGGTCTTTCAGCAGTATTTAAATTATTAATTGAGTTTAGAAGTTACTCTGATGAAGTTCACTAGATGTTATGGGTGAAAGCGCTTAGTCATTTATATGTTTAATTCAATAAATGGTGAACAGTTCTTGAACTGGTTGGTGAATTTTTGTGATACACATAGAACTGTCTTGCTTGGTTGTGTATGTATCCAAGGACTATCTTACTGTCTGCGTAGATGTCAAAGGAATTAATTTTCATGTCCATTTCAAGATTTATAAGCTAAGCAATTTCAACGGCTAACACTGCTGTGCAAAATTCAAGCCTTGGCATGGTATGAGCAGGTTTTGGAGTGAGTTTTGCCTTACAAGGACAAATCCAACAGTTACCTTTCCATCTAATCCTATAAGTCTGAGATAGGCCACAGCAGCTATAGCTTCAATGGAAGCATCAGAGAAGATGTGAATCCCTCTTTTGATAGCATTGATACTTCCTGTAGGGGTGTAGTAGCATGGTATTTGAAATTTCTCCAAGACATTCAGGGAATATTTCCATGTTTCCCATCTTTGTTGATTTTTTCAGGGGAGAGGAGTATCTCAATCCACATGTTCAGAAGTGAGATGTCTTAATAGTATCTTGCCCTGAATGGTAAAGGGTGCTATAAAGCCCAGTGGATCATAGATGCTATTTACTACAGACACAACTCCATGTTTGGTGAAGGGCTTGTCAGAAGCTGACATCTGAAATATGAATGAGTCTTGCTTGACATTGCAAAGCAGCCCGAGGCTGCATTGCATGAGGGTGATATTAGACCCTAGTTCAAAGTTCTTTAGACTATCAGCATGGTTCTCAGAATGAAAGGCTCCATTTACCTTGACACTGTTAGAGACTATCTTGTGAAGTCTGAGATTAGATACAGCAAGCATATCTTGAGTTCTGGCAAGGAGATTGATCACGTCTTCCTCTGTGGGAAAGGATTTAAGCCTGTCGTCTACATAAAAGTTTATTTCAACAATCTTACATGCATCAGACCCAAATTCCCTTTCACCTTCTTGGGCAGTTCATCTCAACCCTGTATATTGCGACTGCAGGAGATGGGCTGTTATCGAACATATGTGCTTTCATCTGATAGTCTATGACCTTGCCGCTGACATCATTATTGTGGTACCACGGAAATCTGAGGTAGTTTCTGTTGTCTTCATGAACAATGAAACAATTGAACATTTGTTGGATTACAGCCATTACCACAATCAGTTCTTGTCTGAAATGGATCAAGACCCCAATTAGGTTATTGTTCAGATTAGGCCCAGAGAGGAGAAGGTCATTAAGAGAAACACCTTCATGGTGAGCACTTGAGTCAAAGACCACTCTGATTTGGTCTGGCTTGTGAGGGTGATACACACCAAAACATGGAAGGTACCAACATTCTTCCCTTTCCCCTAGGGGAGGAGCAGGTTCAGCATGATCTTTATCAAACACCTTCTGCATGAAGTCAACAAAGTGCTTTTTTATTGCAGATTTCCTGTTTAGGGTGCATTCTAGTGAAATAAACCAGGACTCTGCAAGCTGCTTATTGTTTGGCAATTTCATTCTTGGGGTACGGAATGGTAAGGGTACCACCCAGGTGTTGGAGTTGTCCTGATAGAATTCTTCACTCATACTTTTTGAGAATTTCTTATCTTCCCTTGTGGCTGCCAACTGATCATCTTCACTAGTGGTAGCAAACACCATAATGCCAAGATTATCGTCCCAGGTATCTAAGCCATAGTTGTAGCCTTGGATGACTTGCTGTGGCTTACCATTACTGCTTAACCTTTCTTTTACACAGTAGTGATGAGGACAGGTTTCAAAACAAGTATTGCATCCATTTGGAAGAACAAGCATCTTGAAGGAAGTAACCCTGTTTGATCTCCTGACCTTAGCTAAACAGATGTTACCTATGACCACTCAACCTAGGTGAAGGGGTTGGGCATAAAGAGCATTGTTTGGGTCATTGATATATTCACGTACCTTGTGCACCCTCAGTATATCTCTACCAAGCAGTATCAGGATTTCAGCATCTTTACGGAGGGGTGGTATTTGGCCAGCTATGACCTTCAAGTGAGCGTGACAAGAAGCACTTCTGAGGTAGGGATCTCTTGCCTGTTAGAATCTGGTTGCACTTGATGAGGGAGGGCAGTGGAATTTCTAGGTTGCCATTGAGAGGAGCTACTATAAGACCACTAACTCTCCTGCCAGAGACTTCTGTAATGCCAGCACAAGTACCCAGAGTGTATGGCAGGGCATCTCCTGTTATGTTGAGCAGGTTAAAGAACTCTGATCTTGCAAGAGACTGACTACTTTGCTTGTCGAGAATAGTGTACAGTCTTGTGGCTCTTTCAGGATAACCCTTAGGCTATTTACAGACCAAGCATATATTTACACAAGATTTGTCACTGAGTCCTTCTCCACAGACTTTAGTACATGTGGCTGCAACTGGAGTAGGAGCCACTGTTTGTTCTATGTTCTCCCAGCCTTGCCTTGCCTTGGGAGGGTTAACTGTTGATGTGGTAGAAGTATGTTGAAATGGATGAAGTACTTGTACATGATCATCACTGTCACATTCTATGCACTTGATAATGGCTTTACAGTCTTTAGCAACATGCTCTATGGAAGCACAGCATTTAAAACATACCCAAATTTCTTAAGATGTTCCTTGTGTTCTTGCAGGATTTTTTTTAAAACCAATAAATTTTCTGAGTGGGTGTGGTTAATGTATGGGGCATTGGCGATTTGGGTTTTCAGTTTTCTTTCTTTGATCACCCTTGTTGGGAACTGTAGAAGGTATAGGTAAGACATCAGTCCATTTAACTGACATTGGACCTCCATGGTCTCTGTATGAGGTGCCAAGTTTGTAGGCTTAGAAGAGGGTAGACCTGGAGTGTGGGACTCCCCAAAGGAGAAGCTTGTGACATTATTTGTCTCTGCAATTTTCCTGATGAATTCGCAGAAGAAGGAAAATGGGGGAAAAGAAATTCTGTTTGTTTCCTTGGACTTTGATCGAACTGTTGTCTATTTTCCTTGGATATCATATGGGAGCTTTGAAACTATTGGGTTAACCCCACGAGCAGTGTCCAAATAACTGAGGCCTGGAAGAAGTGTGTCTTCCTTGGCTAGCTAAAGTTCAGAAAGAAGGTCACTAAGCTCTTGAACCTTTAGATTGTCCTTGCCAGATATCTTTGGGAAACTTTGCAGCCTCTTGAATAAAGCATCCTCAATGACTTTGGGGCTGCCAAAGCTATGTTTCAGTCTGTCTCAGGCAGCATTAAAACCCACAGCCTGGTTAGCAATATGAACTGCCTTGAGATGCTTAATACGTTCAGAGTAGCTGAGACCAAGCCACCTGATGAGCAAATCTAGTTCTTTGATAGCTGTAATGTCCAGATCACCAACTGCAGACTTAAAGGTGTATTTCAAGCCTCTGTAGTTCTCAGGTATGTTGTCAAACCATGTGAGGCCAGTTTTGATAAGATCTTTGCGAAACATGTACTTTACAACCTGTGACACTTCTACATCTTCAAACTTGGTTGAACAGTGTTGGTCACATTAACAGTGGGACCATTGCTGAACGACATTGGGATGAATGGTGGTACAAGGGCATTAAGCTGAGGAAATGATCGAGAGTTCATGAGAGCAGGAGCTTGCAATGGTGCAGAGGCTCGGTTGACAGAAGGTTGGTGACTACCTCCATAATATGGTAGGTTAGCTTGAGAAGGGCTAGGTGTGTCGTACAGACCCTCATTGAGATGTACTGCAGCAGTAGTCAGTGGGAGTAATAGTTCTAGGAAGTGTCTCTAGCTTCGAGAGCATCAGATAAAATGGAATGCTTGTTGCTTTTGTTGAATACGCAGTCTGTAGTGCATTTAAGATAACTCTCCGTGTCCACTGGACCTATGCTGTCTCTGTCACTCCCACTAGCAGCCTGCTCTAGAACTCTTAACCTTGCCATAGCTGTGGCATGTTCACACTGTTTTTCTAAGGCCCCTATTTCAGCCCTTTTGCAGATGGCTTCAGTCTGCCTTTCTGTTTCTTTTTCTGCTTTGTTGTGAGCAGCTTCTACCCCTAACTGTGCCTTCATTTCTATGAAGGCTGTCTGAATCTTAGCAGCTTCTGCATCAGCATGGGCTTTGATAAGTTGTTCACTGAGCGTGGAAGATTTAGACTGTAAAGACCTACTAGATCTGGTAGAGTGTCTGGTAGATGCAGAGCGATGGGATCTGGATTCATGGAGTTGTGTAATTCTGACTTTGGCCTTAGTCTTTCTAATGCCAAGCTGTCCCTGTCAAGATTAAGCTGATCAAACCTCTAGTTCTTCTTGTGCTTCCTCAGTGTTATATCTCTGTAACAAACTGACATATTTTATGCATAGTCTCTGATAGCTTTGACAGGTAGCAATAAATTGCTTGAGTGCACCCTCTTATTGCAGTGCATCATAAGCAGGTTGAGAAAGGGCAGACATACAGTTAACAGTCTTAGTCCATGAGTCAGCAAGATTGGATAATAATTCTTTCCTGTCAGTCTCATAATTCTGTTTTGCCTTCCATGTAAACTTAGAGATTTGTTTTGCTGTTACACTTGGGTCAGGGGTTTGATCTTGGTTTGCAAGAAATTCTGCATCTTGCTGTATATCAGCCTCTGCTGAAAGTGTAGTGCTTTGCTGAGATATTGTGCTCATAATAAAACAGTTAATGCTAAAGCCTTTTCCAAGACAGAGAAAAGTATCAAAAATGTATCAATTCTGAGCTAGCTGGGTTTGCAGGGCATTTCTTTTGCAAGAAGCTAGGCAGTGCAGAAAATGTCACTTTCAGTTTCACAATGCTGCAAGCATGACTCAGGGAAGAATGAAACAGTTTCTCTGAAGATGCATGAAGTGCCTACACAAATACAAATAGATACATACATACATATATATATATATATATATATATATATATATATATATAAAACTAAAATTAACCGCACTCAAAAAATGAACGAAGAGAAGGAATTTTAACTAAGAAATGAACTTCGTGACAATAACAGCATTCAAAGAATAGTAAATCACACGAACAACTCTTGTAGTACTTTAGCACTTTTGTCTTATTTATTATCAAGACTTCTTCAGAAAGACATGTTTCTAAGAAGTCTTGATAATAAATAAGACGAAAGCATTACTAAAGTACTACAAGAGTTGTTGTGTAATTTACTATTCTTTGAATGCTGTTATTGTCATGAAGTTCATTTCTTATATATATATATATATATATATATATATATATATATATACACACACACACACACACACACACACACACACACACACATATATACACACACACACACACACACACACACACACACATATATATACTTATATATATATATATATAAAAAAAAATATATATATATATATATATATATATATATATATATATATATATATATAAAACACAGAATCCTTGCAAACAATCACTGTTGAATTGCTGACTCACCAAAGAATTATGCTGTGAAGAGAGTATCTTGCTGGCATGTACAGGCCCAAATGATAAACAAATCCTTAGGAGACAGGCCTACTCTCTAAACTTAAAAGGCATTAGAAAATCTTTCAATAGCTGCCCTGTGCTCTGGGACTGTTCTGAAATTTCCATAATCTGCCAAACATATCCACGCTTTGTAATTTATGATTAAGCAAGCACTTTATGCAACAAAGAACTGTATAGGTACAGGATGCAAACTTATTCTCAAGTTGCACTTTCAAAGCCCATCTACAGCACCCCACTGAATATTCCAAAGTGCTCAATACATTATTTTACTGGTTTGCCTCCCCTGGCTGTGCATTGCAAGTGTAATCTGCTAATCTGTAGCAAGATGTATTGAGAGATTTACTCACCACCACAGACAGTTTTAGCAAACACAGTGACTCAATCGAAATGACACCTGTGGAGATCATTAAATAGTTTAATGTCCAAACTGCAGATCTTAATGCAAAATGGCATTCAAAGGTCAAATAATGATGCTTTGACACACTCCTGCAATAGATATGTGGCTGCAATAGAGTCGAACACACAACTGAAGAAAATGGGGGCGAATGGAGGAGTTAACTAACAGAGCTAGGCTACAGGAAAACAGCTAGGACAAAATATAAAAAAGGCAATTTCTTAGCTGAACAGCAAATACACTAGCATGTGTAACATGACAGTACTCTTGCTCAAACACTCTTCAGTTCTCTGCAATATTATTAAATACAAGTGAAGTTGTCTGTGAAAGCCTTCTGCCATGCCAACAAGGTATAGTAAAACACAATGCAAATCTTGCCTTGTAATTATGTATAAACAAGCACAACCACCAGGTACTTGCAATAACATTCAAATGCACAATAAACTCTTCAAAATACTGTACTTTGGGAAATATGTTTTGAAATAGCTATATTTTGCGAAACAACTGCACTGTGATACTGCACAAACTTGCAAACACTTTGTATACTTCAGATATTTCAAATAACTTTAATGTGAAAAAGTAGCACATAGCGAAAAAATGTGGTTGTTTTCTTTACGTTATACATTGTATGAGATTTGGACATTATTGCAAACATTTTCCGTGGTTATTCAAATATCTTTTCAATATGTCACAGTTTCGGACATTTCATTTACTTAGACATTCATTTAGAGCATTCTGAGTGCTTCATTTTATATTTTGTGAATAAGAAATCATTTAAGTAAGCTTTCGTACCTGAAATATGTTTCTAACCTATTTTTGTGAGTTGTACATGCATTGGGGACAATCCATTCCTCTATATTCCTCCACCATTCACTGAGTGCCTTCTCGGTCCTGAATCTGGATTTCTGGATCCCTTTCTGACACCATGTCACTCGTCTTGGTTTAGTATTGAAGCCAAGCAGACGGGGTAGTTTGTTTATATGCATTATTACATAGAAACACATCAGGATGGACATCAGCAGTACAAAATATAAATAAACTGATTAACTGACAGACTACACAGACAGGCATGCTTACATCTCAACAGCTTACTACAAAATGGCAGTCAGGTTGGCACATGCTCAGTATTTATACACTTGTGCAAGCCCCTAGAAAGCTTCTTAAAGGTATGCATGCATATTGATCTACAGATGGTTTGTGGGTTTTTCACTTTAAGCTCTGTTGGTACCCCTGCGGATGCTTTATCCACAGATCAGAAGAGGATATAAAATGGGCTGACCATGCTGTATGTCCCTCACTGCCATAAAGGATGTTTCTAGCAAGCAGCCCTGTACCATACCCATCCCCAGTCTTCACCAAAGAAATGGCACTTATCTGTGTTCCCAAATACCTGCAGACCTGCTCCTCCAGGAGAGGGAAGTGGGACATGTCTCTTCATTCACCTCCTTCCCTGCCTGGCTTCACTAGTACTGTGGTTACTATTGGAACCCCATTCATCTGGGTCACAGTAAGGTCTCCATCATTTTGTGCCACAGAACTAGGCTGTGGGAGAATACTTATAAAAACAATGCTAACTTGGATAACATATGGCTCAGTCATGCCAATTTCAAGGAGACCCAATGGAAAGGTAATATACTATGTAAGGTTACACAAAATATAGCAAAAGTCGAAACGGAAACAAAGTAACATAACTATCCCTCTTTGGAGCTATATTTTGAACTAAGAAATGACCTGCTCTACAAGAGTAACAGATGCTGTACGATATATCCAAAGACAAATAATAGATCCTAACTCAATTATTACTACCAAGACGTTTTTGAACATTTTCAATGAAGTTAGCACACAGCCACGACTTAGGAAGTTATTCAGGAATGGATAAGACAAAAGCTGGCATTTTATCTAGATTGTACTGCTCTGTTGTTATGAAGGACAGAAAATTTTTTTGTGCAGCCTCCCCAGCATGTCAAAGGACAGTATCCAGCTTAGAGTTTAAGAGTCCTTAGATACCCACACATATTTCAGCAATCTCATTTAAAAGTATAGCAGTGAACAATGTGGGTTCACTTGTAAAACAGAGTAAGGACTGTCAGTGTATCCTGACAATCATTAATTATGCAACAAAATTTCCTGAAGCAATACATTTATGAAGAGTTAATGCAAAGCCTATAGCAAAAAAAAAAAAAACTAGTACTTTGTTGGAGTAAGAATTTAAGAAATCCTTGTAAGTTCAGAGAAATGCATGAACATTTCTCATTCTTTTCAAGTGAAACAGCTATGGAGATTTGTATACCACCTTCAGACAGAAGAGGTAACTGTCTGTAGTAAAACTTTAAAGTTGTGTTGTTGTCTTTCGGCTTTTCCCGGTTAGGGGTCGCCACAGCGGAACTCCGGTCCGCTAATGACTGGAAGTAGATTTTCACAGTGCCGAGTTGCTTGCTCGATGCCCAACCTTCAACGAAGGCATGCCCATTCATGCATGTCTTTCGGAGCGCCACTCGATCCGCGAGGAGAACTTGCAAACTCCACAAAGAAGGCACTCTCCGCACTCCAACCGAGAATCGAACGGGAGAACATCTTGCTGTGAGGTAACAAAAGGCTATAGAACTGTATGTCTGAAAACTGACAACAAGTGCTTCCATATATTCTTTCAGATGTAATGGAAATAACCCCCAAGCCACAACTGGATTCATACTGCAGACATCCCAGAGGCTTGCTACATACAGCAAAAGATATGTGTGAGGAAAACATTCCCTTTAAAGTGTGACAGAACAGTCTTTCAGTTCTGCAGGACAGGCTAAGAACTATAATTCCTACAGTAAAAAACACAACAGAGAGTATATAACAAAAATGCTCATGTCAGATTATTCAAAACCAAGGAATAAAGTATTCATGTTAGTATCTACTGCTGAAAATCAGTTCCTTGCAAAATGGTGAGGATCTTTTGAAACTGCATGACAAAAAAAAAATAGAAAAAGCAAATACAATTACAGGGTGGGGTGACCACAAAAAAAAAAAAAACAGAACAGCTACAGCATATAACCACCCAAAAGCTTGGAAATAACCTGAAGTTTATGCAGTGTGTATGTGTGCAAAGTAAGTTAGGATCCACATAGCAAGTTCTAAAGTCTTAATATATGAGACAGTATTCTCAGAAAGAAGCATGAGCCAACACCATGGTGATGAGGAATAAAGCCTTGACTACAGCCAGATAACCTAGGTTCGATTACCTGTTCGGGTGTCTGAGGCATGGCAGGGAGGGATGTGCATGCCTATCTCAGGGGGATGTTCAATCCCTAGTGGAAGCTTGGAATGCAGAACAGGCATATTCAAAGATGAAAAGGGGGCCACTGAGTGAGGTGCTGTAAATGTGTAGTGATATGCCAGCATGTCTCCATCGCTCTCCCATTTCTCGAAAATTTAGAAGTAAGAAGAGAAAATGAAAGTGCCTAAGACCAGAGTTGTAGTACCCTTTTTCAGTGAGGTCTCAAGAAGAAAAGCTCTATTGAAACAATGTAATACAAAATACAATATAAATAAAGACAGGTAAACACAGGTAAATTAAAAATGAATGTACTTTTAATCATTTTAAGAACACTTTGTGATTTTACTCTCTATTATTTTGGCACAACACTCATTTTGAAGGACAGAAATTGTATGTGGTAAAAATCAGTGTTTCTTTTGTCAAGTTCATCCATACCTTAACCCACTAGCTTGCACATTAGGCATATATGCCAGTGCAAAATGGCAGTAAAATAATCTCTCAAACATACATGTTTTTTTAAAAATGTAACAGGTAGAGCACTGATATGAATGCACCATGTTCTAGCTCACATCAGGAGATGAAGAACTAAGATTCAAAAAGAAACAGAACAGAACTTTTTAACAGACTATAAAATACCTAAGCATGAAAACAGAAGCAATTCACCCAATAAGTTATCTTTTGCAAGAACTAGAAATTATACACACCCTGTATACGTTCTAGTAAATTTGACAAGACTGCCTGTTTTACTATTACCCTTAAGTTATGTATATTAAAATATCTATATTACGTACAGCTAGATTTGGTGCTATTTCAAAAATGGAGGAAGGACAGGCCATATGGAGGGTAAAGTGGTGTAGACTATGAAAGAGGAGACTATGAAGGAAGGGATAAGGACTGGGGAGTGCAGAGAGATGAAGAACATTAATGCAAGGAAGTAAAGTATAAAGGGGTAGAGTGATAAGGTGGATAGGCAGACTGGGATAGAAAAAAGTAAAACAGAACGGGATAGGTAGAAAAGACAGTGATACCTAAGGGGAAGCGTCATCACATTTGCTTTTATATTAGTGTAAAAGAGTAATTTAAAGGATTTCCATTGTTCTTTTATGCTCAAAATATGAGGTGAGGTCTCTTTAAATCATATTATTTTTTAACCTGGGATCTACATTTAATGAATGGATCAGCAAATTTTAGTGGTGTATAGAATGAAGGCCATAGAAAAAGCCGAAAGACACAACAACAACAACAACAACATAGAAAGAAGGCCATATCTAGGGCAGGGGCAAGCATGTAAAAACTACTGTTGCTACACTAAAGTTTGGTTCTGGGTGTTTGTAGATGTGGATATAAAGAGTTACAAGATCTCTGATTGTAGTCAGAGGTGCACTAGGTGAGTCAGTATGAGTCTGTACTGACTAACTTCATATGACAGATCCCAGTAGTAGTTTGTATTAAAGAACTGGCAACCATTTCACATGTTGAAAGCTAAACAGTGGTGCTCTCTTTTTTAATTTCTCCAAGTCGTTTGGGTTTCTAATACATGACAGGAATGGACCCCATTCCTAAGTCAAAGTATGATTAAAGTTCATGAAATTAGTATTGTTTCAGTCTTTGATGTCAGCCAAAAGTGCTCTTCACAGCACTCGCAATGTGCCCAGTAATGACTCCCTCTGCAATTCGTATGGAGTTACATGTATTGGTAACATATCTAAATACAATTGTAGATTCTTTTTTGTAAGACCCATTGCTACTACTACTATTGGAACTGTCTGGGTATCTTTCTTCCACATTGCTCTTGATTCTGACTGCAAATCCTGTTATTTTATGACTCTGTGTCTCTCTGTACCTCCGACTGCATAACGAGCATGTTAAGAGCAAAACGAGCACAAGAAAAATACAAGCATGATAAAAGTCGATTGAGCATAATGAATACAATAAAAGGGCTAAACGAGCATAGAAAAGTCAAAACTACTGCATTTTTCATTAAACTACCACATTTTTCTATATGAGCTACTATTTCGAATTGAGTAAAGTTATTCAAAGTATAACTAGAGATGTTTGAAGTATCTCAAAGTGTGCAAAGTGTTTGCAGTGTTTGTTTTAATACAGTACAATTATTTTGCAGCGTACTGTCAAAGTACAGTTATTTCATATAGTGTAGTCATTTAGAGAAGTTTCTTGTGCTGTGTACAATTCATTTGCAGAATGCAATTATTTGGAAGTGTTTCTTACACTGTACAGAGTTATTTCACAAAGTACAGCTATTTCAAGAAGTTTCTTGTGCTGTATACCATTTCATTTGCAAAGTGCATTTACCCGAAGTGTTTCTTACTCTGAGTTTTTTCTGTCATACACAGTTTCTTACCAAAGTACAATTGCTATGAAGTATTTCTTATACTGATAAGGTGTGGTTTTGAAATGTTCAGTGGTTTCAGAGTGTTTCTTGTGCTATGGAGACTTATTTTGCAAAGTACAGTTATTTTGAAGAGTCTATAGTGCTATTGAGCTAATTACAAGATTCTGGCATAAAAGAGAATTCTGGCAAATGTGTGTATTTTTGTATATATTTCCAAAAGCCTTTATTACTGTGTGTGTGTGTGTGTGTGTGTGTGTGTGTGTGTGTGTGTGTGTGTGTGTGCGTACGTGCGTGCGTGTGTGTGTGTGTGTGTGTGTGTGTGTGTGTGTGTGTGTGTGTGTGTGTGTGTGTGTGTTGACATGGCTGAAGCATTTTGCAGACCATCTCCACTTATATTTGATCTTATTATTGGAAAGAACTGGAGAGTATTTGAGCAGGAATATGATATTTTCATACAAGTAGCTTTTTCTGACAAAGATGCATGTACGAGGGCATTTACTCTGCTTAATCAAGCTGGGTCAGACATTATTGAAAGAGAGTGTTCATTTGTATATGCACCAGCAGTATATACAGGAGAGGGGAAAAACCATCATATTGCGTACCAGCTGAGCAAGGTAGGACCCTGAGTGCTGGAAGTGCAAATTTAGAGAAATGTGTAATGCCAGGACAAATGTTACATTGGAGAGGCATTTATCTTACACAAGATACCAAAAGCCAGGTGAAACTTTTGCTGCATATATAACAACTTTTTTTCTCAAGGCTAAAATGTGTAGATTTGGTGACTTGAAAGATGAGTTGATAAAGGACAAGCTTCTGTGTGGTGTTAATAATGCTGAGTGAGAAAGATTTTGTTTCAAAACAGTGATTTAATGTTGAGCAAAGCCATAGAGATTTGTCAAATACATGAGCTTATGGAAAGGCACACAAATATGCTTGCAAGTGATAAGAGCATGGTTTCAGTAGGCTCTAGAGCAAATGTAAATGTAGACAGCATGCAGCACATGACTAACATAGACCAAAGCAGATGGCAACTGCATCCCCTGCGAGTTCACATATGAAACCCTCTACCTTTCCAGCAAGTTCTAAGACTAGCTCAGTAAAACGGACATGCTCAGTGCAGCACAGGGGTAAGTCAGGAAAACCCAAGCCAGCTCTCATAGTCAACTGTTGTAACTGTGGTGCAAATCATGAGTCTAAAAGAGAAAAGTGCTTAGCATTTGGCCAGCAATGCCACAAGTGTAAAAAGTGGAACCATTTTCAAAAGCTTTGTAAATCAAGCAAGCCTCATTCATTTAATAATAAAAGACACTGAAAAAAGCAATTTGATCATATAGAAAGTGGCAACCCTACTTTTTATGTAGCTGGTGTATCAGTGGTTGGTGAAAAGGATAATGCAGTATATTTGTTGGCAAAAAAATGAAGTGTTTTGTACTGTCCTGATTAATGGCAAATCCATGGAGCTCAAAGTAGATACTGGTTGAAAGTGCAATGTCAGCAGAAACATTTGCTAAAGTGAGTGCTGGTGAGCGTCTTAATTTGGCCAACTGTGTAAAGCTTGTTGCTTATGGTGGTGAATAAATTCAAACCAAAGGTTCAGTAGTGCTTTAATGTTATTCTGCCAGAAACAGTTACAACTTGCAGTTTTATGTAGTCAAAAGACCTGTACAGTCATTACTAGGCCTCAGAGACAGTGTGAGAATGAAACTGTTTTCCTTTACCAAATAAGTTCATCATGTAAGCATGTGTCCTAGTTCCAGTTTCTCTGATGCTATTTTCTCAGAATATGCTAATGTCTTCAAGGACAAGCTAGGCAAATTTCCAGTTGTGTACTCCATGAAGTTAGACTCAGAGGTCAGTCCAGTGATCAGACCAGCAGGAAGAGGTCCAGTAGCTACGCAGGAAAAGTCAAAGTCCAGTTAGACAAAATGGTGCAGCAAGGTGTAATATGTCCAGTCACAGAACCTACTGAATGGGTGTCTTAAATGGTAGCTGCTCATAAGAAAAGCTCTGATGAAATTATAATATGTATTGACCCATGAGACTTAAACAAGGCATTAAAGTGACCGCATTATCCTATGCATATGGTTGAGGAAGTTGCTACCCTCATGCCAAATGCCATTGTCTTTTCTGTCTTAGATGCAAAGAGTTCATTTTGGCAAGTGATGCTTGATCACAAATCTTCACTACTGACTACATTCAGTACTCCATTTGCCAGGTACAGATTTATCTGAATGTCTTTTGGAATAAGTTCTGCCAGTGAAGTCTTTCAGTGTGCAAGGGAGCAGTTTTTTTTTAGCTATCCGTGTGCTATAATAGTAGATGACTTACTAGTAGGAGACAATGGTGAAGCAGAGCATGACAAACCTCAGGGAAGTTCTGGAGAGAGCAAGTGAAGTGAATCTAAAGCTCAATCCTCTGAAATGCAAATTCTTTACCAGTTCAGGCTTAAGACCAGATCCTTCTAAACAAACAGCCAATCTTGAGATGCCAGCTC
Source organism: Protopterus annectens (assembly GCF_019279795.1). Taxonomy (NCBI): domain Eukaryota; kingdom Metazoa; phylum Chordata; order Ceratodontiformes; family Protopteridae; genus Protopterus; species Protopterus annectens. The sequence goes on from NC_056732.1 coordinate 1,795,261,151, forward strand.
CAGACAATGCCCAAGCTTTACAGTGTTTTCTTGGTATGGTCAATTATTTGGACAAGTTTGTACCAGACTTCACTGAATTATCAGTACCCTTAAGAGAGCTGGTGCACAAAAAGTTTGCCTGGTCATGGTTGGAGCAACACCAAAGAGCATTTGATGACCTGAAATAGAGAATTGCTAGTCCACCTATGATGTCCACAAACCAGTAATTCTTTCCTGTGATGCTTCAAAGTTTGGTCTTGGTGCAGTTATTCTCCAAGAAGATAGACCAGTAGCCTATGCATCTAGAACTCTTACCCAAACCGAGATGCAGTATGCCCAGATTGAGGAGGAACTTTTGGAAATTGTGTTCACATGTTCGAAGTTCCATGATTATATTTATGGTCGAGCTATCCAGATAGAAATTGATCATCAGCCTCTAGTCACTATTTTAAAGAAGCCTATGCATACAGCTCCAGCAAGACTATAAAGAATGATGCTTAGATTACAAATGTACAACTTCAAAATGGTCTATAGTAAAGGCAAAATTCTTTATCTGACTGATACCTTATCTAGATCGCCTAGAAATGCCACAGAAAAGTTTCATGCAGAGAATTTTGACTTTGATGTCATGGAAGTAGATCATTTTTCATCCATAAGACTTGATGAGCTAAGAGATCACACAAAGACTGATCCAATTTTGCAAAAGCTCAACCAATTCATCTGTGTTGGATGGCTGTCAAAGCAATCATGTGTACCAATAGAAGTGCAACCTTATTTTCCTTACAGATATAAGATGTTGTTGGAAGATGGCATCATATTCAAGGATCGTAAAGTTGTCTTTCCTACTTCCTTACAGCATGAGTTCATCCAGATTTTGCATCATGACTACCCAGGTTCCAAAGCTACCAAACGCAGGCTGAAATGTCTCGTATTTTGGCCTTCTCTAGCAAAAGACATTGACAAAGTACTTTTATCTTGTTCAGTATGCATTAGTACTAAGCTGCATTTGCAAAAAGAGCCACTTCAGCTAAACCAGATTCCCGAAATATCTTGGTCAGCAGTAGCCACTGACATATTCGAGTGAAGCAGTCAACATTACTTAGTGTTGGTAGACTCTTATTAAAGCTGGTCCAAGATTGATTTGCTACCTAACCTAACGCCAGTACTGTTATTGCCAAGCTGAAACATAATTTCTCAGTCCATGGTAGTCCACATAAACTTTTTTCTGGCAATAGTGCCCAGTTTACCAGTCAGTTGTTTCAGAAATTTGCAAAAGAATGGGACTTTATCTATGTTGCCAGTAATCCTGAGTATCCACAATTGAATGGTCTAGCTGAGCAAGCAGTACAAAGTGCAAAGCAATTACTTGAGAGGTCAAAGCATGACAATACCAATATTTTCTTGAATCTACTTAATCTCAGAAATATGCCCCATGACAATATTCTTGGCTCACCTACTCAGAGACTTCTATCAAGAACCAGAACAACTTTGCCTATCAGTTCCAGTTTGTCGGTGCCTAATGCTAAAAACACCAGAGCAATCAAAGCCAAACTATTTAAAAAACATTCTACTCAGAAGTCCAACTATGATAAAATGAGCAGATTTCATCATTCATTGCAAGAAGGAGAGATAGTGAGGATGCAAACAGAAAAAGGGTTTGATTGAATTGGTCAAGTGAGAGGTATATGTGCCAAGCCTAGATCCTACCTAGTGGAATCTGAAGGTATAGAATACAGGAGAAATTGCAGACACCTTCTTCCAGTGTCTGAACAGATATCTCAGCATCATACCTGTCATACAGACTCTAGATCTCACAGCAATCCAGATGATGTTCTTGTTGAAGGACATGTCTCAGTACCTGTTCCCATTCCAGATGATGCCCCAGATGTCCCTGTTGCTAAGCCTAGTTCTAATTTTTATATTACATGATCAGGTCATATTGGTCAGCAGTAGCCACTGACATATTCGAGTGGAGCAGTCAACATTACTTAGTGTTGGTAGACCTAGTGCAAAATACACAGCAACCTGGATGTAACTGTTTTTTTCATTTGTAACTTAGTCAGCATTCCTACGCATGCCTATTTCTCAAAGAGGTAGGATGTAGATCATACAGTGTGCTGTATCTTTAAGAAGCATTTCCAGGGAGTCCATGTGCATATAAAAGAGATTACTTGCAAGGCAACAGTGCAATTTTGACTGAACAGCCAGAGTGTTAACATCTAAGCATGATGTAGTCAATCTGTTTGTTAATTTGTTTATATTTAAGTTACTTAGCCTCAATCTTGGTGTGTTTGTATATAATAAAGCTGCTTGAACCAAACCCACAAATGCTTGTCTACTTTCAGCCTGACTGGATAAGTGACACATACCTCCTTCAGAACAGGTGAGGCCAGTCAATCACTCCAAAATACTAAGTTAGGACAGGAAGAGAAAAAAGGTTTATACCTTGAATTTTGTTCCTAGATGCCAATGTTGTTTTCAGAATTAATTCAAGTCTTCTAAAATATTCCTTACAACGTTTTATTCATATTTGTTAATTTTTTATTGTTGATCCTTCATCAATTCCCAAATATTTATACAGTCCCTCTTGCTCAAGTTATTTTATTTATTTATTTATTTAACATTTGTTGTCTGGGAAAGTCCGAATAGGACAGAGCCTATTTTCAGCTGAGGCCCGGGGAGAAATGCTCCAGATTATATCACATTCTTGTCCCAAACTGATGTCTTCTTGGTGCTGCAGTTTTTCTTTAAGGTTGCTTTTGCACATTTATCAAGACCAAATGACATTGCTAAACCATTTGAAAAAGTTTTGACAACTTGCAGTTGTGCTTTCAGTTCCTCATCTGATGAACTATACAGTTTTAAATCATCAACAAAGAGTAGATGAGAAGTCTTTACACTTTGTTGTTTTCTAGGAGCCAAATTATAGCTATGGCCTAAGCTGTTAAGTAGACAGCTTAATGGGTTAAGGGGAAGACAGAATGGCAGTGGTGACAGAGAGTCACCCTGAAATATCTCCCTTTGAATTTTTATCCCTGGAATAATGTTTATAATAATTTGTCCTTTATCATGGTTTAATTGCAAAATGGTCTGCCGCTGTTTCATGATCACTGCAATGTAGTCGATCAGTGTAGAGTGTATCTTATACATTTTTAAGCACTCTTTTATCCATGAATGTGGGATACTATCAAATTCTTTTTTGTAGTCAATCCATGCCATACTTAGATTCTTCCCCTTTTTACAGTTCTACACTTAGCCTTTTTCTTCCATATGACTTTCTTTTATTGCCCTTTTCCTCTATTGCCATAATTGAGTTTTCTTCTAAATTACAATAAACTCTGTTGGCATCAATTCCAGTGTATAGTTCATACGTCATTGGAAGGCAAGTTATTGGTCTATAATTTTTAGGGTAGCTTGCAGGTTCACTCGTAAGTGGGAGCATTGTTTTTCCTGTTGTTAGTCAGGTTGGTGTCTGCAATTAAATAGTTCTGACTCATGGCTAAATCTTCATGCAAAGATGTTAATACTTTTAACCAGAAGTTAGGTACTGCTTCTGGGCCTGGGGTTTTCCAATTAGAAGTTTTTCTTAACTTTGTTTCACTCTCTCTGGCTGTTACTTCATCCCATTTCATATCCTGTACCTTTAAACTTCGTATTCTTTCTTTTGCTTCTTCTATCCATTTAGCATCTTTGTTATGTTCCACATGATCTTCATAAATACTTCTCCAAAATGTATCCATTTCTTCTTTTTTTGTGGTCTTTCAATTCCTTTTACCTTGTTTTCCAATTCTCTATAAACTTTCTTGCGTCATCAATAAATTGCTTATTTTGTACTTTTCCTTTATATTTATCTGCGCATCTTTTAAATTTTTCTGCTTGTGCTGAGATTTTTATTTGGTTATTTGCGATAGTGCATGATGGGTCCTGATCTGTTCTAATACTGCAGATAGTTTTTATCACGTCTATCTTTCTAAGTATTTTTGTTGATCTGTTCCCTCTTTTATACTCTTCTAACAGTGACACTTCTTGTCTAAATTGCTTTATAGTTTTCTCTATTCGATACTTCCATGATGGCATTTGATTCATAGATTCATAGATTCATACTAAGCTAACTGCCCTTGTGAGCCATTCTAAGCCTAGTCAGTTATCCCTTGTGAGATTTAAACCCTGTACCTTGTGTTTGTAAGGCAAACACTTTAACCATTACGCCACCCTCCCAACCCTTGCACAGGAATTTCTGATTTCTCCCCTTCCTTTCCCTCACTACCCTGTGTTCTTGTGGTAGAACTTTATCTGTTATTAATTTAGCTGCACAGTAATATATTCTGTTTACTTTTGTTATATGGCATGGATCTCTTTGGACAGTCCTACTTACTGTGTTCATTTGTTTTATCAAACTTCTGACTTTTGTGGGTTTTATTGACCTTCTGCAGTATATTTATTTCACTGATCTTAATATGTCTATCTATCTCTATTAAATCAAGCAACTCTTCTCTTAGCTCATTTTCTTCTCAAATGAGGGCACGTTTTTGTTTTCCATGTCCTGTGGTCATTCTATAGAAAGTTCTATAGCATCTTCCTGTGGCACATTCTCTTCAATTTCATCCTGTGTCATCAGTTGCTCTGTCATATGGGAACTCACTTGGCCTATCACTCCTCAATATTGACTGTGTCAGAGGTGCCACAGTTGGTTTACCTTTATGTGTGCGTATTGCACACGGGTGAACAGCAATTGTCCAAAAGGCGGTTTGCAAACGCCGAACGGAAAAAGGTTAGAATATGCAATGAGTGAATGCACAGTGACATTCGCTCATTGCACATTTGACATTTTGGGGCAGTTTGCACTATAGTGGGGATGGGAAAATGGTCCCTTTCCCCACTGTAGTGCGATCTCAGAGTTAGAATATTAAAGTAGGGGGTGTGAGGGGTGCAGGGGGCTTGCCCCCCTGCTTTACACTTCATTAGATTTTTTTTTCGACATTAATGTTTGAAAATCAGTGAGTCTGCTTTTGGATTTGCTGATTTTTGAACATTTCAAACTGTCGCTGTTTTCATTTTCGTGGTTACGATTTGCTCATATGAGCAATCACAGCACTGTGATTTGGCTTTGTAAAGGTAAACCGCCACACTTTCCTGTACCTTCCCTTGCTGTTCAGCTTCAAGTGAACATTTATACTGGTTTTCTGTGCAAGGCCCCAAAATATCTTCATATGGCACCTGATCAATTGCTTCCCATTTCACTGGTTTCCCCTTAACTTGGATGTCCATTGCTCTATCCTGTTGTAGAGCTTTCTGAATTAGATTTTCTACACTGAATCCTTCACTTCATAGGTTCACCATAATCTCAGTTTCTATTCCTTTAACTTCTCCATTACTGATATCCTTTTCTACTTTTCCTCTTTGTCTTCTTATTTTTTGTATTGTAACATTTTTCATGTTTGGATTCCTTTGCCTGTATTTCTCTTCAAATGTCTTTGGTGCTGCTCTTTTTGTATTGATTAGGTTTGCTTTATCCTTTGCATAGATATTACACCATAATAAATCTTTTTCTTTCCCATTTCCATATTTCCTCTTCAGATGTCTCCTGATCTTCCTGTTTCTGCTTACTTTGGGGACTAATTCCATCATGCTGTGATGTAACCTGTGTTAGACCTTTTACACCAAACCCTTAACTTCACAGGCACTCAGTAACTTCAACTTCTATTTTTTTTACTTCTGCTTTACTAATCTTCTTTACTACATTCCATCTTTGTGATATTATTTTTTTATTGTGAAGTTTTCCATATCTGGATGCCTTTGCCTGTATTTCTCTTTGAATATCTCTGGGGCTGCCTTTTTTCATTAATTAATTTGGCTTTTGCCTTAGCATAAATATTGCACCATATCAAATCTCTCTTTCTTTGCCATGTCCATATTTCTTTTTTATACTTTTCAAAAATCTCTAGGTGTTGTTGTTTATATTTTTGCACTTCCTCAGCTGCTTCTTTTTCCAAACAGATCAAAGTTTCTTGGTCTATATACTGTTTTTCACATATCTGTTGTATTAATGAACACAAATTTGTATTTGAAGCTTCTGACAGTTTTTCTTGTGGAATTATTTTTCTTTCCTCTAATTTACTTCTTAATCTTTTTGTATATCTTGTGTCTGGAAATTCTTGGCTTTCTGCATAACACTAGCAATACATAATTTCTTTCTTATCCTCAATAGTCCACTTTATCGTCTTTGTGGCTCTTCTTTGGCCTATCATTTTTTGTGATTTTTGTGGATTGCTGCTTGCGTCTACAACAGTGGTACATCCTCTCCCTGGGCCTGGCCCCATTCTAGGAATGTTTCCGTATTTTGAAGATTCTACACTATTTTTTTTCCAATCCTGGCACCAGTGAGCCTACCAGGATTGGACACTTTTTATCCTAATTCTTGTGCACCCAGCTATCTTTTTTAATTTTTGACCTACTTCTGTCCAATATATATGCTATATAAATACAGTCTATATATCACTGTTGTCTTGGTGAGATACTGTGAAAAACAGGGTCCACGTCGTGAAGGTGCTGACCAAGACTTGAGGATGAATTAAAGTTCAGCAATACTGCTTTCATTTTACTTGCTGATTTATCATCTCTCCATTTGGACGATGGTCTCTGTGTAGGGTTAGTGTGATGAAACAGCAGACATGGTTAGCCAATCTTTTTCTTGGAGCAGTTGAGATTTTAGGTAGTTCAAATTCTAACTTGGCAAAGAGGGCACATTTGCCTATTGCCATCCTACCAGCTGGGAATATGAGGTGAGAGATTTTTGGCCCAGAAGAGCAGCTTGTTTATTTTGAATTTAGTGAAGTATGTGCGGTGTTGTAAGTTTACATAATATTTTCTATCCATTGTTTGACTACAGAAAGTTATGACATTACTAGAAAATGTTTTCTTTTTTTGGTGTTTCTTTATTTTTTGCCAGTTAAAGAATTGCTGGAGCTCTTGTTCTATGATTTGATAATGGAGTGAAGGATTGTGTCTGTAGATACCATATATCACAAGAGTAGAGGATTAGAAAAGTAACAAGGAAGGCTGGCTGGCTGTTTGTTTATTAAGAGAGTGAATAATGTGAGGGAGACAACTAAACCTTGACAGACTCCTTTGATTACAGGGGAGGAGATGTGGATCCTATCTGCATCTTAAAGCTTCTGTTGTTAAGGAAGTCTGTAAATCAAAGCAGGGCTTGATATCACTGTCAGCACTAAGACACTGACTCCCATGTCTACAGTCAGCTGAAGATGAAAGTAGTATATAGATCACCTGATCCAGAGATAAACATTTGTCATAAGGGGTGCAAAGAAACACCAAAATATCCTGGTATCAGTGGAACATCTGATGAAGGTAAGAACCTCAACCGGGGAAAATGGGACCTGCGGTATGTGACTGTTCCTTGTGACAGCAGCAAGGTGCTCATTACATAGGCAGGAAAATACATTGAATTCTTGTAGTCTCAGGAGATCTGTATAGACATGCTTTTGAGGCAGATGTTGGACTGAATCTGACACCTTCTTGAGGATCCTGGACCTTCTGGTTTACTTTATAATGGAGATAAGAGTCTTAGTCTTCTTTTTTGGAAAGTGTTAATCTGTTTTTGGATTCTCAGTTAAAGATGTATTTATATAAGGTAACAGCTCACATTAGGAATACACAGGATTTAATTAATAACATTTTGAATCTTAACTGGAGTTATGACTATTATTGGGTCACTGTCGACGTTAAGTCCTTATACACCAATATTAGTACCAAATGGGGCTTGGAATCCATACAAAATATGATGGGTGAGGGACCGAGAACGAATTTTCTTATTACTTTGTTAGAGTTTTGTTTAACTCACAGTTATTTTTTGTTTAGTAATGAATATTATTTGCAAGTTAAGGGCACTGCAATGGGTGCAGCATATGCACCATCATATGCCATCATTTATATGGACTACTTTGAGAAAAAATTCATTTATTCGACACATTTTTTTAGGAACAAAGTAGTTTTGTATAAGCGTTTTATAGATGATCTTATTTTCATCTGTAAGGGGGACATATTTGAATTTTTTGATTTTTTTGAAGTACTTAACAATAATGAACATAATTTAAAATTTTCGTATGAGATTAATAGAAATGAGATTAATTTTCTAGATTTAACTTTATTTGAGAAGGAAAGTAAAATTGAATTTAGACCATTTAGGAAGGAGACTTCAGTAAATATGTTCTTACATGCTACAAGCATGCACCCTTTGCATCTTATAAATGCCCTACCATATGGGGAATTTAAAAGAATTTGGGCTCATACCAGTGTCAAGGAAGATATAGATGAAGAATTACATATAGTATTTATGAGACTATTGGAAAGAGGATATGAATATAATCAATTATTGAAATGTAGGGATAGTGTGATTAATAACATAAGATTAATAAGTAGTAGGGACAACACCACAACTTATTTCAATAAAAGGGAAATCGGTGTAAAGAATAATGCTGAGAAAGTATTCTTTATAACTAAATTCTCTCCCTTTTCTGATATATTAGTCTCAGTAGTTAGAAAATTTTGGTATATAATCTGTGAAGATGATAGCATTGGTGAGCTATTCCCTAACTATGTTAATTTTTCATTTAAAAGGGGAAAAAATCTGAGAGAAATTTTAAATAACAATATTTTACAGCATATTGGATCTAACCCTATCAGGGTGGGTACTTTTGCATGTGGTTCATGCAGTATATGCAATAGGGTTATCAATATTGAAGTTATTAATAATATACCTCATATTTCTAAACACTTTTTTAACTGTAAGTCTACTAGTGTAGTATATATATTAGGTTGCTCATGCAAGGACAATTGGTATATAGGACAAACTAAAAGAATGATAAAAACTAGAATTTTAGAACACCTAAAGGACATAAGAAATCTAAATTCCCTTAGTCCGGTTGCCAAGCATTTCATGGACATTCATGATGGTTGTAGTGATAGTTTGAGATTTTGTATATTGGGAAAACCTTTTGTCTGTAAAGGAGATGATGTAGTAGGTAAACTCTTAGAATTGGAAACAAGGATGATACTTAAATATAAAACATTGAAACCATTTGGTTTAAATCAGGAGCTGGGCCTGTAATAATGTACAAAGGCATATTTTTGCACATATATATATTTTTTTACTAAAATTTAGTGGATGACATGTAAATATATCACTTGGATAGTGAATTATTTTACAATCATTAACATGGATTTAATTCTTAGATATATTTTTATATAAATAAATAATCAAGTTTGTTATGTATATATTTACATTTTGAAGTAATATTTTCTATATACATATATTAAATGAGTTCTATTTGTATGTGCTGAATAGTCATATTATAAAAGTATAAAATGGTTTAAAAGTATAAAATGGTTTAAAATAATTTAAATAGACCAAAATAAGTAAATGTCATATTTTTATATATAAAGGTCACTTTAAATTTTGAAGTACAATTGAATTAACTCATGAATTAATTAATTAGTTAAATAGTATAAAATGAGTTCATTTTGAAACTTGTAATGTGATCCTTTGAAGGCGAATAGCCGAGGTACCAGATCGTTGATGGAATAAAGAACCTTGGTGGAATCTGACTGCTGGTGTGTTTTTGGATAAGAGTCTTAGAGAGCCGAACAACACATCCAGATTCCTTAGTATAGACAGTGGAGGCTAGACTGTACAGTGCCTATTCAAAACTGCTCATTCTGGGCATGCATACTTATATAAGAAAGGCAGAGAATATCTGTTGTTTGTTAACTCTGTGATCCATGGTCCCCCTGAAAATCTTCCTACACAACTGAACATGGTAAGAGAGTCCTCCTCAACTGTGTCCAGTAGGAAACAATCAGGCAATAAGTCAGGCTTTCTGCAGTCTGTCCTAGTATTAACTGCAACACCCAAACTTGAGACCTTGTTAATGCAGAGCCTAGGGTAAATGATAGCTACCAGCAGAATCTCTCTTGTTGGTGATATTTCAGACAATAGTTCCTCTGTGCTCTGGAAAAGGAACTCTGTGGAGGATGGAACTTAAGTTCCACAGCGATTAGAAAGTTCCCTATTTTTCATGGCCTTGAGATATCTGTCTATCTTCTGCAAGAAAAATAGTGATCCTGGAAGGGAAGAGTCTAAAAAGGTCAGCTTGGTATCCTCAGTCAAGGTGCATCACAGATAAGATCACATTCAAACAGCAGCAACAGCAGATCCTAGTTTTTGAGCAGCCCTTTCTAACAGTACTGTAAGCTAAGTGGACCATGGGGTTGTACAGACTCAAGGGAATGGATGCCCATATCTTTTTATCATCTTATCAAGGAACCACCTGGCATATCTTCCATGCCATGCTGTAGTTCATATGTTCATAGGTTCAGAGGAGGTTACTAGGCTAATGGCCCTAGGGCCTTTGCAAGCCTAGCTGTGTAATAACCTGAGCGCTCTTATTGACCATCGTTAGAAGGTTGTTGTTAGCAGAGTGATTCTGTAATCAGCACTGACTGCCCCTGTCCATGAGAGACATAGGTGCCACCCCCAGGGTGAATTTACATTCACTCATCCAGTAGTCAAGGTTGTACTTGAATAGGGTCATTGATGAACTCTGCTTTACATGGAGTGGGAGCTTACTCCAGAGGAGTATATATCTGTCTCTTCAGCATGTTCTGTTAATGTCATAAGCTAGGTTGAGATCCATGGAGCAAGTTATTCTTGTCCCATTTGATTTCCATTACAGCAGGGTCTGAGACTGCTCTGTGGAACAGGCACAGGTCACTTCTCAGCAGCCTGTATGATATAGAGTACAGTGACAGGGCTTTCAGTCTTTCCATGTATGTCATGTTTTGGAGGCCCTGGATTCTCTTGGTTAGAATCCTCTGTGGTCTCTCCAGTTGCTGCAGGTGTCTGGTGAGGTACATACAGAAGGGAGCATTGTACTCAATTAGTGGTCTGATAACGGCTGAGTACAGTGGAGCTATAACCTCCCTGGTCTTGGATGAGATGCCCTTATTTATGAGATGTGCAATGTAGAATGCCTTTCTTACCACTACAGACATATGGTGATTGAAGTATAGATTGCTATCAACCTGTGTGCCCATGTCTCACACCACTGAGTTTGAGCTTAAAGGGGTGCTATCTATATCAAAATTAGTGGGACCTATGTCTTTGCCAAAGCGGATAATGAGGCACTTTTTGCATTACGTTTTAGTCCATGAGTTTGGCAAGTCATTTGTCTGTATCATCCCTTTCTGTAATATGTTAACACTGTTGGGGGACTCCATGATTGGGACCAGTTTACAGCCATCTGCAAACTTGGTAAGCCACAGGCAATCTACCTCCACTTAGACTTCAGAGAAATAGATTCCAGACATTAGAAGGTCCAGCACAGATCCTTGTAGTACCCCACAGGTAACTGGTCTACTGGTAGAGAAGGATTCCCAGACTTTGACAGTGTACATTCTGTCGGTGAGCCAGTTTGCTACTCATCCAGTAATGTATGAGTGAATCCCCAGCTGGGAGAGTTTCTCTATGATACCTGAATGGGGGATTATGTCAAAAGCCTTAGCTAAATCAAGACAGGTGGTATATACTGTTTTGCCCTCATCCAGGGCTTTGGTGACATTCTCAAAGAAGTCCACTAGGTTTAATAAGCAAGCTCTACCCTTGATGAAACCAAACTGGGTCAGTTCAAGGGTTTGAAGACTGTCTATGTCCTTGTGGATAAGGTCCATTTCCATGGCCTTGCAGACAGATAATGGACCTCCCTTTGTGCAAGGAGATTACTGTTGCTCTTCATTCTGTGGAGACAAAGCCAGTTCTCAGGCTATGGTTAAAGACAGTGCCAAGCGGTTCCGCTAGGTCTTGTTTTAGATTGTTTAGTAAGGAGCCTGAGATGTTATCTGGTCCCATAGAGGTAGTGTTTTTGGCCTTGGAGAGTGCCTGTATGACCTGTTATTTGGAGATACAGGGTAGAAGACTGGTATCAGGAATGTTTTGGGGTATGTCTGGTGGGGACAGGGGGTGAAGTTATTGCTAAATCTGTCAGTTAGCAGGTTGGCAATTTTCTCAGGTTCAGTGTGAGTGGTATCATCCGCTATAAAATCAGTACATAGGGCATTCCCTTTTTAGGTTTTGGATGTAGCTAAACAATGCCTTATGATTGTCTTTAGCTAGGGAAGCTAATTTAGACTTGTAGCTAACCTTAGAAGACTTAACAAGATATTTGATTTGCCTGTTCAAGTTGTGGAGAGTATTCTTCCTCTGTTGAGTAAGTTCCCTCCTGCTCTTAGATATAAGTTTCTTTCTTTATTGTATAGCTTATTTATACTTTCCATCAGGGTGGCTTATTTTTTCAGGAAGACCTGGTTTTGTTCCTGTTGGGTGCATCCAAGTCAATGCATTTGTTTAAGTGGCTGTATAGGGTATTTGTGTATTCCTCTGTACAGCAGTCATTGTTGACTATGTTGACAGAGGCTTTGAAACTTTTTATACCATCGATTAGTAGGCAATAGTTTGCTTTGGAGAAATTTTTCAGTTTTTAAATTCTGTGGGGGTGTCAGGTTTGATTTTTACTTCAAACGAGGGATTGTGCAGTGCCTCCACCCCATGTTGGTGAGCACTAGGTCCAGGACATTTAAGCCCCTTGTGGAGGTGTGGACCAACTGTTCCAAGGCATTTAAATTAATAAAATCCAAGAACCTTGTAGTGATCATGCTTGTGCACATGTAAGTTGCCCAATCGATGGCAGGAGAGTTAAAATCTGCCAAGACCAAGGTGTTTGGCTGTATACTGAGCAACCCTAGCAAGTCCAGGTAGGTGGTGTGCTTCTCCTGGTTCATAGTAGGGGACCGGTAGCTAATGATAATGTGCAGGGGTATTTTACCTGTAGTTAATTGCACCTGGAGTAGCTCAAGAGAGTTGTACTGTTTCACCAGTCTCAACATGTATTTGGATTTAGTGAATATTTATTTATTTAATTTATTTTACATGTGTTAACGGGGGTGTCTGACTGAGCCAAAAAGGCCCTTTTTTAGCAGAGACTCCGGGGAGAAAAGCTCCACATAGAAAAATTACATATACATTTGGATATTTAGACATGATCACTATACACACAAATTACAATAGACATGTTTTTACAGTGGTATGCAGCACATCAACAGTTACAGTGGAGAGAACAAACAAGAAAATATTAATTTAAAAATAAAGGTAATTAATAGATTTGTGGTGTACAGCTGAAATTTGGAACATAGGTAGAATACATACATAGTACACAGGTACAGTACATACATCGTACATTAGCCAGTGTTTGTGAGTAAGAGTGAAACCTATTATCAAGTACTCTAGGTTTAGAATATGCAGCTTTTCCTCTTTCACTAGCCTGGGGAGCAGTCATGGCACTGCCAACGTTGCTTGAGATGTTGCCTGATGAGGTTTTTAAAGGAGGCTTTGGGTGATGTGTTTTGTATGCTAGTGGGGAGAGAAATATATATATATATATATATATATATATATATATATATATATATATATATATATATGTGTGTGTGTGTGTGTGTGTGTGTATATATATATATATATATATATATATATATATATATATATATTAAAGATGGATACACCTCCACCTCTGGTTCTTTCACTCTCGTTTTGTGGTCTGAACATGTGAAAGGCATTGTAGCCTTGTATGGCCGAGTGCTCTCAGTGGCCTGTCTCAGTGGCTGCACAAAATGTCAGCATCTTCCAAGGTGAGGAATGCTTCCAGGGAGTACTGTTTACTATTTAAGCTCCAGCTCCTAGCATTAAGCAGTATAACCTTGAGTTTGTCTTTAGTGGACTGCTTTACATCTGAAGTTTTGTTGTTTGGACAATGCCTAAAAAAGACACTATAGGGAAGGCCAAATATTTTGCAATATCCAAAAGCCTTGAAGAGACAGGTGAAGGCCATCTCTGGCAATGCAGAGTGGACTGTTGACAATGTCTTCCCAGGCAGATAGATACTGAATCCCCCTGAAGTGACACCGGAAGTTAAGCCAATTACTGAAATCAATATTTTGTCTGTATTGTGGCATCATCCTAGGGGAAGGTAGAATGCTGCTTAGGGCTAAGGACATACCTGCCTGGAATACATAATTTGAGTTCAGTCATGTCTGTCTTTGTACAGTCCAGACAGGTACATCTCAAGTTATTCACAGTAAAGATGTACTATGACATAGTCATAACGGTAATTGTTTCTGAGTGACTTGAATGCATGAGTGATTTGATGGATCCTGGCACCTGACAGGCTGTTGACCGTGACCTTCTCCTTGTACAACCTGGCGAGGGGGACATCTGTGTGTCTCACTATTTAGTCGCCTATGACCAGAATATTAGGCTATGAGGTGTTTTGCCTTAGAGGCTTAATTGTTAAGATACTGCTATGTGTGTTGTTATGTGCAGTGGTGGATTCTGTTTGTGTACCCCTATGTGTATGTTGTTTGTGCTTGGGAGATCTCTAGTCTTTTGGTAGCCTCTTAGTGAGTGCCTCTGCGTATATGGATTTATGTGTCTTGACCATATCTTCTGTGAGATCTCTCAGATCATCTCCCAGGCTCTAGCTTGTAAATGTTTCATCTCCCAAGCCCCTGCTTACAGTTATCAAGGGTATCAGAACTTGTCAGAGATTTGGGATGCATGGCTAGGCTTAAAAAGGCCATTGTGGTTGTTAGCCTAGTAAACACCTATGAACCTATGAGAGGGGAGTTGTATGTGCTGACATCCTGTTGTATGTCTTGTATATTATTATGTGAGAGGAAAGATTCTAATTTCCTGGTATAGTTGCATCTCTCACATGCTGTATTTGTTTGCTTTAGGAGCAAGTGATTGTCAGTATTTATAAGGCAATTGCTACATTGTCTCAGGATGCCTATATCAATCAGGTTTGCTGGAGAAATGCCATGTCTAATTGTCAATGCAGCACATGCTTCCAGTAATTAACAGTCATGAGTGTGAGGGTTTAAAATTAAGAGTTATAGTTTCTGAATATGTCCAAGACTGTAAATAGGTTACCTGCAGGGGCGGCTCGTGGCATAGGGCTGCCGGACTGCAGCCCCCTCAAACATAAAAAAAGAAAGAAAAAGAAAGAAAACAAAATGAAAAATAAAAAACATTTTTAAAATTATGGACTTGGCGCATGCGCATAGACCGAGTCCCGGCTTATCGGTCTATGCGCATGCTCAAGGCAGCCCGGCCGTCCCCATAGGGGGACACAAGGAGCGTCTGTGCACTTTTACAGTGCACAGACCCGCCAGGATTATGGGACGCGTCCGGACTGCAAGAGGAGCAGCAGGGACTCGGGACAGAGCCTCAGGGATCTCGTCGGGAAGGAGCATGTGGATCTCGTGGTCTTCAGTATTGCTTGGAAGGATGTATGTACGGACGTTAACTCTGGATGTATTCATTCAGGTAAGGTGCCTTTTAATTTACAATGTTTATTTTTCTTGAGTTTGTGTATGGTGCTTGTGCTTTACTGGAGTTTGTGTATGGTGCTTGTGCTTTACTGGGGAGGTGTGTGTGTGTGTGTGTGTGTGTGTGAAAATGCCCCAGGTGCTTATGGTGGTGTGGTAGGGAATGCCTCAGGCTTGAACCCTGTACCCTGTATGCAGGTGTTAAAGACTTGAGTTCCCTACCCACCACCATTTGTAAAAAAATTTCAGATTTTTACCTCATATTCGATCTGATCTGTTCCTCATAATATCTGTGGTTTGTAAATGTTGCAATGCTTGATATTTGATGGTGTAGTAGTAGCATTGTTGCCTCACAGCTGCAGGTTCTTGGGTTTGATTCTTGGCTGGGGTTCCTTCTTTGTGGGGTCTGTATCTTCTCCCTGTGTTTGTGTGGGTTTGCTTTTGTGCCCTCCCATGTTACAAAGACATGTCTGCATTATTTCTTCCTGGGCCTCTGCTGAAAATTTGTTTATTTGTTCCAAGTCAGACTGTCCTGATTAAAAATGTTAAATAAAATTGATAGGCATTTGAATTTCAGACTTAAGGGTTTCTGAATGTTTAATTCCTTGCGTATTTGATGGTGCAGTGGTCGTATTGTTGCCTCACAGCTATAGGTTTTCTGGTTTGATTCTTGGTTGGGGTGGCTTCTGTGTGGAGTCTGCATCTCCTCCATGTGTTTGTGTGGATTTGCTCTGGTGCCCTGCCATTTTACAAAGACGTGTCTGCAGTTGTAATCCCTGCTGAAAATTGGTTTTGTTCTGTCCGCAGTAAAATTGGCAGGCATTTGAATTTCAGACTTCAGGTTTCTGAATGTTTAATTCCTTGCATAATTGATGGTGCGGTGGTAGTATTGTTGCCTCACAGCTATAGGTTTTCTGGTTTGATTCTTGGTTGGGGTGGCTTCTGTTTGGAGTCTGCATCTCCTGCCTGTGTTTGTGTGGATTTGCTCTGGTGCCCTGCCATTTTACAAAGATGTGTCTGCAGTTTTAATCCCTCGTCTCTGCTGAAAATTGTTTTTGTTCTGTCCGCAGTAAAATTGACAGGCATTTGAATTTCAGACTTCAGGTTTCTGAATGTTTAACTCCTTGTATAATTGATGGTGCAGTGATAGTATTGTTACCTCACAACTATAGGTTTTCTGGTTTGATTCTTGGTTGGGGTGGCTTCTGTCTGCATCTCCTCCTGTATTTGTGTGGATTTGCTCTGGTGCCCTGCCATTTTACAAAGACGTGTCTGCAGTATTAATCCCTGCATCTCTGCTGAAAATTGTTTTTGTTCTGTCCGCAGTAAAATTGACAGGCATTTGAATTTCAGCCTTCAGGTTTCTGAATGTTTAATTCCTTGCAGATTTGATGGTGCAGTGGTAGTATTGTTGCCTCACAGCTATAGGTTTTCTGGTTTGATTCTTGGTTGGGGTGGCTTCTGTGTGGAGTCTGCATCTCCTCCATGTGTTTGTGTGGATTTGCTCTGGTGCCCTGCCATTTTACAAAGACGTGTCTGCAGTTTTAATCCCTGCTGAAAATTGTTTTGTTCTGTCCGCAGTAAAATTGACAGGCATTTGAATTTCAGACTTCAGGTTTCTGAATGTTTAATTCCTTGCAGATTTGATGGTGCAGTGATAGTATTGTTACCTCACAACTATAGGTTTTCTGGTTTGATTCTTGGTTGGGGTGGCTTCTGTCTGCATCTCCTCCCTGTATTTGTGTGGATTTGCTCTGGTGCCCTGCCATTTTACAAAGACGTGTCTGCAGTATTAATCCCTGCATCTCTGCTGAAAATTGTTTTTGTTCTGTCCGCAGTAAAATTGACAGGCATTTGAATTTCAGCCTTCAGGTTTCTGAATGTTTAATTCCTTGCAGATTTGATGGTGCAGTGGTAGTATTGTTGCCTCACAGCTATAGGTTTTCTGGTTTGATTCTTGGTTGGGGTGGCTTCTGTGTGGAGTCTGCATCTCCTCCATGTGTTTGTGTGGATTTGCTCTGGTGCCCTGCCATTTTACAAAGACGTGTCTGCAGTTTTAATCCCTGCTGAAAATTGTTTTGTTCTGTCCGCAGTAAAATTGACAGGCATTTGAATTTCAGACTTCAGGTTTCTGAATGTTTAATTCCTTGCAGATTTGATGGTGCAGTGGTAGTATTGTTGCCTCACAGCTATAGGTTTTCTGGTTTGATTCTTGGTTGGGGTGGCTTCTGTGTGGAGTCTGCATCTCCTGCCTGTGTTTGTGTGGATTTGCTCTGATGCCCTGCCATTTTACAAAGACGTGTCTGCAGTATTAATCCCTGTCTCTGCTGAAAATTGTTTTGTTCTGTCCGCAGTAGAATTGACCGGCATTTGAATTTCAAACTTCATGTTCTTCAGAATACATAGTAGCACAACCTTTTTCTAGCAATTTTCTAAGTTTATAAGATGAATATTTTAAATTTGTCCCTATTTTTGGGACTGTATTCCCCATTATTGGCTTCGGCCCAGGTTTTTGTGCTAAGGTTGACAGCTATGGCAAGAACTGAATTCACTGAATATGGACTGTAGAATTATGCATATTTACTGATAAAGGTGCACTGTAGAATTGTGCATATTTACTGATAATGGTGGACTGTAGAATTGTGCATATTTACTAATAATGGTGGACTGTGGAATTGTGCATATTTACTAATAATGGTGGACTGTAGAATTGTGTATATTTACTAATAATGGTGGACTGTGGAAGTCTGAGTAGACTTTTTATGATAAATGTTCTCAACTGGGCAGTTTTGCCATTATGGGTGCATATGTTTTGTTTCATTGCTTACTGGAAAATGTTCAAAACAAATTTAAAACACCCTCTAACAAGTGTACTGTATTGTACAAGGAATATAATTTTTAGTACAATGAGGAAGGTGTATCAAAGAGCACATGTATGTTTCATATGCAAGGGGCCTATGATTGAAAACAGCCCAAAATTAATCTTTATCTGCCACTGGCAAAATGTATTTTCTTTGAATGTGGGTTTCAATGCTGTTTCAATGAATGTGAGTTTCAAGGGCAGAGAAGTTTTAATGCTAAGTTTTCATTGTGAGACTGCATTGCTTTGTTTAACAGATTACTTAATGTTTGTGCTGTAAAATACAAAATAAAACTTTCAAATGAAGTCCAATCATTGAAGTAAAGCAGTATGCACATTAGTGTTTATGGTAAATGGAGTGAAATAGCCAAGTAATGGTTAATTGGAATGGCTGCAGAGGCTCCAGTTCAACCATTATTTTGTCAGGGGAAGGGCAGCAAACTCAGACAGGCCCAGCTGAACTATACCTCCCAACTGTCCAGATTTTCAAAGAATGAATAGATTTTTGCTTCTTATTTTGGTTTGTTGTTCATAAAATTTGTAGTTTTAATTCCTAAATGATTTGCCAGAAGTCACTAAATAATAAGTTTCAGACTTCATAACCTTCATAAAAATGCATGTTAAAGTAAGAGCCGTTCTATCAACTGTCTCAATTTATACAAGAGCAATTTTTAGTACTGTTTATATGTGCCCCAATATATTTGGCCTTGTTCAGATTTACTGCATTAACAGGTTGAGAGGTACATGCAAATAAATTGCTTTATAGAATTAGGCATAGCCAACCTCTCAACTGTCCCCAATTTTTGGCTCAAAATGTTGCTCTTCCCCTAATAATCCCTCCAAAAATAGCAATTTTGGAAGAAAACATGGAGGGTTTACAATTAAGAAATAACTGTAATAATCAAAGTTATAGATTACTTGAAATGCATGTAGATTCTTTTATTTTGTCAGCTGCTCAAGGTAGCAGTACTAATATTAAAGTGTCCCTTCTTTGACAGGTAGAAGCTGTATTGTGTGTCTATTTTATATTTTTGCATCACATTTTTGGTCCATTTTTCATAAAATTGTGTTTTTGGCAAATTAGTGACAAATCACTAAAGACTGAAGTTAGAAAATGACAGACATTTGAGTTTCAGATTTTATACCCTTCAGAAAATTCATACTAATGCAAGACCTATTCTATTATCTTTCTAAGTTTATTAGAGCAATATTTAAAAATTGTCCTTCTTGTTGTGCCTTTGTCCCACTTCTGTGTATGGCTTTGTCCAGATTTCTTGCTCTTGAAGTTGAGAGGTATGACAAATGTGTCAGGGCCATCACAGTCAGCCAGAGAGATTTCAAATTGTGACATGCTTGTTGCACCCCACTCCCCATGTAGTGACTCTGGATGTGTCCAAGCAAGGCAAGGAGTAGTTGTATCTACCTTGGATGGGGAGGACACACTGCATAAGTACTACAGTGGCTTTTCGTCTGTCCTTGATTTTGCAGAATGGTCTGGTTTCTGTCATATTTTTGTACTGTTGATTTATGCTTATTACTCAAAGTGCCTGTTGCTCTGTGTTTAAGTAGCAATGCTTTAATGACCATAAGGTAAGCTTGTCTGACATCGTAAGATGCAAGTAAGCTTTAATAAGCATACTGTTAAAGAATTGCCAACATTGAAAGCCTTTCTGTTGTTGCCATGCAGAGAATACTTGACTAGATAATGTATAAGCCTTGGGTATTAAAGGACAGGATTCCATTATTTTAAAAGCTCATTACACTTGTTGGAGACTTCCAGTCATCTCTACAGGCTTTACCCGTAAACTAAACAGAATGCCAATCATGTGTGGTCCATAACCTGTACAGTAATCCTTTAAGCAATGTATCTTGAGCTTGTTTCTTGTTTGCTTTTCATTTTTACTTTTATCATGTTTTCCCCATGAAACGTCAGGCAGCAGGTCTTTTGGATAAGAAACATTTTTACAAGTGGGGCATCACATAGATTTCTACTTTCAGCATGTTGCTTGGTACTTTAATAAAGCTGAATATATTATAATTAGAACTGCAGTGCAAGGAGAAGTAGTTTGAGTTGAGTGCTTCTGGTTTTCTTATACTTGATTTTGACTGGCATTCCAGTAATGTATTTAAAAGTAATTTATTTTTTCATGCCTCACAACCTTTTGTTTCCATCTAGATATTAAGTAAGCTGTCATGCAGCCAATGCATTGAAATATTTTTATTCTTCTACACTTATTTTTGTCTTGATTGGACTTTCATAATGATGGTTTGCCACCCAGGGCAGCGTATTTAATTAAAGTTAGTTTTTTTGTGGTTTTGTGCATAGCTCCTCCCCTTTATGGTTGACCACACCCCTTCCCTTTGACCCCGCCCATTCAGCGTCTCCTGCAGCCCCCCTGTGATTTGAAGTCACCAGCCACCACTGGTTACCTGGAGAGTAGACAGCTAGGCTCTGAGAAATGAAACCCTATGTATGGTTGCTGCCAAAATGTCATGCCCA
This sequence comes from Protopterus annectens, assembly GCF_019279795.1. NCBI lineage: Eukaryota > Metazoa > Chordata > Ceratodontiformes > Protopteridae > Protopterus > Protopterus annectens. The sequence continues at coordinate 1,795,281,946 of NC_056732.1, forward strand.
CTTACTGAATGTCCAGTCAAAATGAACACTCCTTTGGAGCCCAGTCTTCCTGGAAGATGAGGCCACTCTGTCCACATTCATCCAAGCTATTTTAGGGCTCTTTAAATCACTCACCCTGCGAAAAGTAGTGCACATTCTCTAATCTCCACTGAGAAGGAAGACAATGCCCTGTAGCAGTAGACTTCTTCTGCATTTGTGTGTGTGTGTGTGTGTGTGTGTGTGTGTGTGTGTGTGTGTGTGTGTGTGTGTGTGTGTGTATGTGTGTGTGAATGTGTGTTATTAATTTGAGCTTATTCATTATGTTAATTTCCTAGCTGAAAGGATAAAGGGCTGTTAAGGGAAAACTCAACACCTCTCTATCCATAAACTCTTGTTAGTCCAACAGCTATGACACCTGTACAGAATATGGAGGTCTTAGGTCCAAATGCCAAAATCCCAAATGAGAGCTGATATTTTACTTTCATGATTCTAAAAATGCTTACAAAAAGGCTTTCTCAGAGTTTATGTGTGTGTGTGTGTTTTTAGAGTTTGACCTCCACTGAGGAGATGATACAGGTTTTGTGGGCCAACCCCCCTTCTTTTCTATATCACATCTATATAAATTCCCTAAGCTCTGAATCATTCAGTGGGCATTGTGAGTTTGACCCTTCATCATCATCAAAGCACTGTGTATGTGTGTGTTTGTGTGTAGGGGGAGTCATTTAATGGTTCTGTATGACACTTTCTTGGGCTTCTTGGTGTGTAGAAGACACAGAAGACTGAAAGAATCTTGAGCGCCTGAGGTGTGAGGTAAGCCCACAGAGGAAGTGAAGTTGATCGTACCTGAGTAACACAGGGTGGTTAATACCACATGGGTAATGAGGCTGCTGGGTGCACTGAGATGGGTACTGACTGTCTCAGAATATTACCAATACGTGCCTGAAAGTAGAACAGAAAGGGCTAGAAAATTAAAGCCTGCATGTACAGAGTCTTAAAGGTGGGCATCATAGCTCCAGCAACCAGAAAAATGCAGACAGTGCTAAGACTAGTACCTCATAAGCACGATCATTAAAGAGGGAGAGGAGCAGATTTGAATTCCAGCAATGCTCACCTAGCAGATGCCTGTTAGACAATTCAAAGACTGGCATGGCATATGCTGGCACTGGTTATACTGATGCTTGTGTCAATAAGTGTCAAGATATCTTGGAAATCAAAACCTAAACCACTATATTGAAAGTAGTGAGTATAGTAACAGAAATAAAGCAACTGGAATTGAGATCTTTAGAAAAGGGTAGGAGCAAACTACATGAAAAAATGGGAATTGTGGGAACAGCACATACAGGGGAGGAATAAGGTTTAAAAGAAGGCAGGACTTAAGTGAGCTATGTAATGTTTGACTGAATATTGATTGGGTAGATTATATGTGATGCGTGATGTTTGCAATTGGGAGTGTGTCAGTATAGTTTGTGAAGTAAAATGCTTGCAAATAGCATTTTGTCAGTGTGGCTTGTTTTCATTTACACACATATATATATATATATATATATATATATATGTATATATTTATTTCTTGTAAGTGATAGTTTAATAAAGATATTTCTTGTCTAAAAAAGGGGCAGGAATTGAATAACTTATGTAATGTTGCTCAGATTATATGATATATGTTTGTTAATGTTAATTTGTTAGTACAGTTTGAATACTTTTGTATAAATGTAAATTTGCATGTGTCACAAGTGATAATTCAATAAAGATGTTTAAAAAAAGACAACTTCATGGATGAATGGCCAGCATCTGTAAGACACCTTGCAGCCCAGGTGCCAGAGATAGAGAGGTTCCCACTCCAGCACCACTATAGAGAATGAGATGAATGCCAGTAATTTAGCATGATAGTCCTGGCACCACAAAATCAAGCAGGTAGGAATGCTAGGCCTCTAGGACATCCAAGCTTCAATTTTTTTTATTGGCTGCTGTCAAACAATCATTTGTAGGAATAAGTCATGACTTAGAGAGGACCATGACAGGGGAAGGAGAGGTGGGGGAGGGTCAGGAAAAAATACACACAGAAGTCTCCAGCTACATACTCTATTATAATAATAGAATATAGTCTGACAGACCCTGCTGGATGACCCACCAACTAAATTTCTGATTGAAAGACTTACAACTCTGGAAATTGTAAGCCGCTGTGGTACAGCGGTGGCGTTGTTGCCTCACAGCAAGAGGTTCTCCTGTTCGATTCTGGCTGGAGTGCCTTCTGTGTGGAGTCTACATGTCCTCCCTGCGGTCGAGTGGCCTCCAAAAGACATGTGTGAATGGTCGTGCCTTCGCTGAAGGTTGGGCATCGGGCTGGCAACTTGGCATCATAAAAATCTACTGCCAATCATTAGCGGACCGGAGTTCCGCTGTGGCTACCCCTAACCGGGAAAAGCCGAAAAAGACAAACAACAACTCTGGAAACTACAGAGTATTGTATGCATGAAGATCCAGTGTCTTAAAATGTTTGCAAAAGCCATTGGATGCATCTCACAAAGCAAGCTCAGATTTTTTTTAAACAACTGGCTTTTTAGAATGTGAACAACACAGGTATTCTTTATGCCATGAATAAAGAGCATTGGAAATAGAGAGAAATGGAGAATGTCAATCACTGACCATGGAGAAGAGATCCTTTTATAAAATAAAAAAGATCTCTATTAACCTTTGCAGCACTTATCTGCATCATTTAATTGGATGAAGCCTAAACCCAGAAGATATCATTCTGCAAAACTTAACAGTAAAAACACTGTGGACTCGTTGACAAGCAGGATCTGGCTGCTGCAAGCACAAATACAAAACATGGAAGTCTTCATGAGTGGAAGAAGGCAGACCTAGGCCAAAAGCAGAGATGGAAAAAACTTTGGAAAAACAAAAGAAAACAGAAAAAAAATCACATTCAACCCACAAAGAAATGTAGGAAGGGTGTGTGTTTGCTGGGGGAGGAAATGGCATTTGCGAAGCCCACTTTAGCAAAGGCAGCATACATTGTTAGTCACTACATGTGAAATCCATTTAAACATAGTTTCACTCAAATTCTGATGCAGAAGGATGTTTTAACTATTTTTCAGAGCTAAAGCATGACAGGAAATAAAAAAAATTGCTTAGCATGAGTCCAAAGCAAAAACTAAACACACAGACAACAGAATCTACAGTGAACAAATTAAGTACTAAGTCCACATTAAGCAAGATGTCCATTAACATTTTACTTTTTTCTTCTGGCCCCTCACTGACCACTGAATATCCTTTGGGAAGGTTGAAAGTCTTACAGGCCATTTGTTCCTCCAGGGGTGAGTGAATACGGTGGGAGTGATGCCGTCATGCCTTTATCTGTAAAGGGGAATGAGTTGTTTTACAGTCCTACATTCCCCTGCAAATGCCCACTGATATCCAAGAGGCAGGCATAGAATGGGTCAATATAAAGGATTTTATCCACATTATTAAGTGACACAACTCTCAAAATCCCCTCCCCCTTGTAACAAAAGAGCATCCATGTGGTCCCTAGTTTTCAGTGGGGATTCTTATATGGAGGATGCATCTTGAGCATATGAGGCCACCCCAACCCCAGGAGAGGTCAGAAGGCATAGCCCTGCCTTTCTCTCTCTCTCTCCTATGGCAGCTCTTACTGTGCACTAGCAATGAATTGGGCTTGAGTTACCTGTGTCATAATCATGGCTTTATCTGTCTAAGCAATTAAACTGGCTAAAACTTCACATCTTAATTCCCAAATGTAAAAGCCCCAACAGCCTGACATTTCTAGTGAATATTTCTATACAAAGGGGATTGCAGCCTCATACCATTCATACACATGCTTACCTGTGTATGGATGTGGTAGATCTTCGTAAAGGTATTACCATCCTCATTATCCATGCCACAGCTTCCATCATAAAAATGTAGTTCTTTTGTACAAGGTGCATTGATGTGGTAGATCTTCGTAAAGAGATTACCATCCACATTATCTGTGCCAGACACTCCATCAGAAAAATGTAGTTCTTGTGTGCAAGTGTTACTTTTTTCAGTCTCTGATGTAGAAGGTAAACATTCCTCATCTTCTTCATTTAGATCATTAAGTTTGAATTCAATATTAGAATTTTGACATATTTCACTAACTTGTCTGTAAATATGTGCCAGTTCTATAAAAAGAAAGAGGTGTAAAACAATGAATAGGGGTCGCATTTGTAACCATTATCTTTATTTCATTTCAGCGAGACCATGAAATAAGAAAGTTACGTACCATAACAAATGCTTTTAAAGATATACATTCTAAACGTATTTTGCCAAAAGGTTTTTGAGTTATTTAGCTGCCTTCTCCCACCACACTGTAATATATTTTTCATGCCTCAAGAAAGGACAACATGCCACGTACTAAAGAATATTTTATTTATTTTTATTTTATTTTACATATGTTTACCGGGATAGTCCGACTGGATACATGTCCATTTTCAGTGGAGGCCCAGGGAGAAAAGCTCCAGATAGACAAACTTACAAAGATTACACAAAAATCAGCAAACAATTATAAAAACAAAGTGATTATATACAATGGCTTAGTAGTGTTCCCTAGTAGGGACTCACAATTCTCA